>NC_047035.1:131436075-131736075 GCF_011762595.2 Tursiops truncatus
CCAAAGCTGTTTGAAACTAGCTGGAGCTTTGGAAACACACTCAGCACTATTCAGAAAAGTACAGGTCATTGTTCCCATCTTGCAAGCTCTGCAAGGGCTCATGTCCCTCTAGCATCATAAATTATCTTTCCAGTAAGGGCACTAGTCATGCATTGCAAGTCAAGGACAAAGGGCTGGCCACAGACCCATTTTGAAATAGGTTAAGCCTGTTTCTGGAGCATACTGTTTTCTGTCAAGCCTCTGACGTTCCTTTCTAGCTTCCAGAGTCTGTGCTTTGCTGTGTTTAACTGCTGGCCTGGTCCCTCTCCTCCTCTCCACCCCAACCCCAGCTCCCCAAACATGGGCTGCTGTGGGGCCAGTAGGATGTTCACTGCAGTGTTAGGGATGTAGATTTCTAACAATATAGTGTAATTTACATTCTTTTGCCTAAGACCTTATTTTCAATCTGGCTCCCAATCCCCCAGTCAATCATTTACTAGCTCTGTGATCTTGCAGCAACTATAACAATTCTATGAGCCTCATTTTCTCACCCATGGAGAGAAAATTGAGATTATAATAATTATAATTATTCTGTGAGATGCTAAATGGAAAGAGCTCCCTATCATAGGTTAACTCTATTTTTCTTTCTTTCTCTCTCCCCTCCCTCCCTCCCTCCCTCCCTCCCTTCTTCTTCTTCATTGTTGTCATCATCACCATCATCATCATCATTATTATTGTTATCTATCTATCTATAACTATATAATGGGGCACATGATGTGATAATGGGTCAGATTTGAAATTGGGAATGCCTCAGAATTTTCAGGGTGTATGGCTGTTGCAGTAATATGAACAATACTCACCTAATGAACGATGAGTGTGTGTTTATAACATCTATAATTTTAGTGATTTTAGTCATTGAATCCATTTATATATTCCATCATTCAATCAATATTTACTGAGAGCCATCTATTGTCAGGTCTTGAGTTAGACGATGGAGCCACCGAGAAGAACAGCCCACAGTTCCTGCCTTTAAAAAATTTATGGTTCCACCATGAAGTCAACAATTCAATAATTTCAATATGAGTCCAATAGTGAATGAACTTGCTAATGCCTGTTAAAATCTTTCCTTGCAGAATCTTGACCCCACTGATTACACAACTCATCCTTGAGGGAATGTTCTTATAAAGTGGCTCAGCCTTCCCAGAACAATGTTAGCCAGACATCTCTCACTGCGTTCTAAGTCTGTTAGCACTAGCCACACACACATCTGTCAGGGATACAATCTAATAATCACTGGAGCTCACTCAATATTCCTCAAAGGCTCATTTAAAAGCATGGTTTAAAAAGCTCACAGCTTATGACATCTAACAGTTTTCTTGAACATATTCTTGATTTGAGCCTGATAACCAGAGAATGAGGAATGAACGTGGACTCCATCATAGTAGTTATTCACCAGCTCCAACCCCTTAATATTTGTGCTTAGTCTGCTAGCACTGGCTGACACTGAGGGTTGTGATAAAGACAAAATCTTAGAAAACTGTTATTAGATCAATTAAAAGACAGATTGGAGTTGCACCTTGGACTACTACCTCTTGGCTACAATTTTATCCTCTTCTCTACTGCATCATGCCCATAAGCATACAAATATCCATTTGGGAAAAAAAAATACATACCCTCCCTTGATCACGTATCACTCTCCAGTCACTTGATTGTTTCTCTTGTCTTCAGAGCCAGCCATCTAGAAATAGTCTCTGTGTCCTCACCCCCAGTCAAACCTCCATCTGCTACAGTCTGGCTTTTAGTCTCACTACTAAATGGAAACACATGATTTAAATCATCACAAATCACTTGTGCTATGGTTACCAACTTTCTCTTTGATGCCAAACCATCAAACCCTTTTCTGTTTTCATCTTACTTTACCTCTGGGAGCAGACAACATAATCACCTGCTCTCTTCTTCTTGAAACACTCTCTCCCCTCCATGCTTGGCCTTCCTGATAGCACTCTCCTCTTTTCCCTCCCTTGTTGGTTTCCACTGCTGGTGTCTGCATCTCTACATGAGCTCAAATACTGATTCCTGAGGATTTGGTTCTTGGCCTCTTCCATTGCTATACTTTTTTCTAGGTGATCTCCTCTATTCCCATGGATTTAAATACTATAGTTAGTGGTTTTTAAAAAAATCTGAAGTTATGTCTGCAAATTCAGAATCATCTCTGAACTGTAGATACTTATCTGTCTTGCACATATCCACCTTGAAATACTTCTCAAATATCTCAAACATACCCAGACTTAGCAGAACTCTTTATTTCCCATTTATCAGAAAAAATATTTTAACATCCTGTCTTCCCTGTCTTGGCAAATGACTCCACCACTTACCCTGTTACCCAAACTGGAAACGCAATAGTTACTCTTAATCCCTCCCTTTCTCTCCCCCTTATTCTTTCTCTATCAGGTACATCTTATTGATTCTACCACCAGAATATACAGCACATCTGTTTACTTATTTTAGTCTCCCATGTCACCAGGATGATCTGGCCTCATCAGCTCCCATCTGGAATTCTACAACTGGACTCTCTGCTTCCACTCTGCCTATTTCTAACACATTGTCCATGAAACAGAAGTGATCTTCATTGAAGTGAATCGAATCATCTTACTCTACTCCTTAAATACTCTAGTGGATTCCTATTCTTATGGAATAACATCTAAATTCTTTACTATGGTCTATAAGACCATGAATAATTTATCTTCAGCCTTTTTTCTTTGACCCACTCTGCTCTTTGAATTCCTCTGGCTAACCCAATGCTTTCCTAACCTTGAGCTTTTGCAGAAGCTCCTACCCATGCTTGAAATATTCTTACCCTGACACATTACGTCTTTTATGTGTTAACTTGACTGTCACCTCTTTATAAACACACTCTATCACCATTCATCTAAAGAATGCCCAAATTCTTCCCTATTCTGCTCACTATTCATGTCTGCTTCACATCTTTTTTTTTTTAAATAAATTTATTTATTTATTTATTTTTGGCTGTATTGGGTCTTTGTTGTTGCGCGTGGGCTTTTCCCTAGTTGCAGCACACGGGGGCTACTCTTCGTTGCAGTGCATGGGCTTCTCATTGTGGTGGCTTCTCATTGTGGTGGCTTCTCTTGTTGCAGAGCATGGGCTCTAAGTGCGCAGGCTTCAGTAGTTGTGTCACGCGGGCTCAGTAGTTGTGGCGCGCGGGCTTAGTTGCTCCGTGACATGTGGAATCTTCCTGGATCAGAGCTTGAACCCATGTCCCCTGCATTGGCAGGCAGATTCTTAACCACTGCGCCACCAGGGAAGTCCTGCTTGACTTCTAATATATTCTTTTCATCTGTGAACTCAATCCTTTCTCCCATGCTGGGAAATTATCTTCTATTTTTTCTGTGATTATTTCCTTTTTCTCACGTTTCTGGTGTTTCTGAAATTTTATTAGACAGATATACTTCCTATATCCATCTTCCATATCTTTTACCTTTTTTCATGCTAATGCTTGATGTTTGTTTTTTAATTTTTAATCTGGTTTGATAGATTTCCTGGACTTTATGTTTTGGATCACTGATTTGGTTTTCAGAAATTTCTATTCTATTCTTTTGCTATTTTTTAATGTTTTTAATTATATTTTTGCATGTTCTCTTAATAGCGTTTCCTTATTTTTTTAATTCTGCCTTTCATGACACTCTGTTCCTGTTTTATGAAAGACTCAAACTTTTCTCTGAATACTGATTATATTCTTGTTTAGTTTATGTTTAGATTATATGTAATGTTTAGTTCTTTTCCATTTTTCTTCTTAGGGCTGTTATTCTTTTTATTCACCTAAAACCTTTTCTTGCAAACCCTTGGTTTTCCTCAAATGCTCTGTAAGTTTTGGCTATCTGAGTATATTAAGAACTAGTTTGATTGGTGCACTAGAAGGAGTGCTCCTCCCCTCCCCCAATCATATGGATCTGTCTCCACAATGGGACTCTCTCCTGAACAGGAGAAATAACAGTGAGCTTTACAGAGTTCAACTGTACCTGTTAAAGAGGGAAGCTTCCCTATGTTTTGCATGGGCAGGGAGTAAACAGGTAACTCAGGAGCAAAAAATTGCCTAAGAGAATTAACTCTCTGGTGGGAACATTTAATGTATATCTCTTCTGGGTGTCCAGATCTTATTTTAACTTCATCTGGATCCCCTTTTAAGGTCTTGAGTTATCTCAAGTTCCTCTCTGTTTGTCTTTCAGACCTCAGCACTTATACTAAGAGTCCTCTCTAACATGATATTTCTAGCTGTTTAGAAAAGAGTTCATAGCATTCTACCTAGTGAGCAAATACTGCAGCCAGCAGCTCTATATATGTCAGTGATGGAAAGGAGTTGTCTTACTCAGCTGTTCTTGAAACAGGCTTTTAACCTTGAACTTGAATGATTGCCTCCTGCCCACATCTGCTCTGTGTTTGTTAAGTCCAGCTTAATGTCCCTCAGACCCCTGTTGGGAAGAGTATCTCTTCTTTCTGCAGCAGCTTTTGCCTGTGGGTATGCAAGCTGCTGATTTCTCTACCTTGGTTGGATTTTCACTCAACCTCATACTTTCTACCATGAAGACACAGCTCAGAATTTCTGATCCACTAACGGTACCCATTTAAATTTTAGCACATATTTTAATTATATATTTTAAAGTACCTTTACTATTATTTATATTGGAGTTTGGGAAGATAGGGAAATGAATACATGAGCTCAATTCTGCCACCATCTATTGGAAGTTTCTCTCCTCCTTCAGCTCCATCTCCTTCAGTGTGTCTTTCTGTCCCAGGGGTCCAAGACATTGGTTTCACAAGGCTATCCTGCCATTGTGGCACAGTATGAGATATCAATGAGTTAGTTGAAATACCCATGAGAAGTGTCGAGAGAATCAGGTATGAAAGCTTTCTGGGAAAGTGGGTTAATGTGACCAGCTGGAGCCATGGATATTCACAGTGGAGCCAGCCCAACAGTCTTAACAAAGGGGATAAGTTGAGGCTAACTTTTGAAAAGAAAGAAGGTGCTAGGTCTAGGTCACAAGGGAGGTGATTCAAGACTGAGAGGACAGGATGTATCAAGGCATAAGGTAGGAAAATACAACACAAGGTGAAATCCATGAATAGTTCTATATGGCTGGAAGGGAAGGAGTGTGTAGGGTATGAAGCAGGATGCAAAATCAGGAGGCAGATCCTGAAAGGCTTTATCCGTTGTGCTAAGCAGTTTGGAATTTACCCCAAAGGCAGCAGTGACTCACTGAAGGATTTTAAATAGGAGGATAACATGATTAATAAAGGCTAACATTTAGTAAGGATGTGACAGGCAATATTCTAAATGCTTCATATGGATTAAGTCATTTAAACCTCATGACAGGTTGATGAGGCAGATGCTATTAATATCCTATTTTCCAGTGAAGGAACAGACTTTGAAACAGAAGTTCCTCGAGGACAGGTTATTCATCTCTTTACAGATGGATCCTGAGGTTCTAGCACTGGGACTGGCAAGATGAACATATGTTGAATGAATGAATGAATGAGGCACATAGGTTATACTCAGGAAAAAGCAGAGCCAGAATTAGAAAAGGGGTGGCCTGACCCCAGAGCCATTACATTTAACCACTATCATAATTTCTACATTACAAAGAAAAAAAGATAATTTGGGGTGGAAGGAGAAGATACTGGAATCTGATAGATCTGGCAGGAGCTTAACAATAGAATTGAAAGCATTATAGTGTAACTCAAAGTATAATTGTTGAATGTTAATTTGAAGAAAATCACTGTGAAAAAAAAGTAAATACTAGTTATTTACTTATTTGTTGTTTTGATTTGTCACTATCTTCTTCCACTGGAATCTATTCTTCATGAGAATGAAGATTTTGTCAACTTGTATACTGTTGTATTTCTAGCACCCCAAAGAGTTTCAGGCACAGAATAGTTGATAAATAAATCTTTGCTGAGTGAATGTATGCACGTAAAGTTACATAAGTTTGAAAACACTGCACACTGGGTCTCCCTTTTGGTGATTCATGACCCATGTTAGGATATTAATTGTAATAAAGAAGGCTGCTTAATTTTTTTAACCTAATGTTCTCAAATTTCATTTCCCCTCACACTCTTTTATCTTAGAGTTAGTGTTTTTCTTAGAATCAGTATATTGGAATTAGAAAGACTCTGGGGGACCTTCTCTAAGGGAAGTTTCTGTTCAATCTTTTGTTACAGCGTTCAGTTGTTTTATATCCTGCAAAATATCTATATGGTACCCATTGTTCATAAAACAAAGAAACCATCACAGACAATGACATAATAACCCAAATAAAGCAAGTGCAGTGTGGTCCATTTGGGTTAAGTCAAGTAAGCAGCACTGTCTGGTAAGTCTGCATGGGTTTTGTAAAGATACAGTTTCCAAGGGCACCCAGTGTAGTGTGAAAAAAAAAAAAAGAGGTGGACACCTACAATATTAGCATGACTGTGCATGGATTAATGTATAGGATTAATATGGATTAATCCACTAATATGGATTAATGTATAGGTACCTGTGATGCTACTGGGACTGCCTGATTCACACATCCCTTGTCTTCTCCCTGCTTTGCCTTGAACCATGGGTGTTTGGAGGGACGTGAATCTTCAGGCTTTGTCTCCCAGATCCCCCTGTCATCTGGCTTCCAGATGGGTTCAGCCAATGGAAGGCACTGACAAGAGAAGGGTGGGAGATGCCAGGACATTTTTCTCCCTTTTTAACTGTCTTAGGTGGCATCTCCAGTAGCAGTGATGTTCCCTCCATTGCTCCCTTTCCTGCTGTACAAGACTGCGGTACCCATTTCTTTAGGATGACATCAGTGCCAGGGATACAGGAACACCACATTCTCTCTTCAACCCTCCTGCCTCAGGATGGTAGTGACTTGATGTTGCTAATTCCCCAGTTGCCTCATTGCTCCCTATTTGGCTTGTGAGCTCCTTCATTGTCTCTGAAACCAATGTTCTATATTAAATTCCCTCTGCTTTGAATACTTAGGGTCGTTTTTATTTTCTTAATCATGCTCTAAATGGTCAACATGGATGCATGTTGTGGTCCATGCATGGTCAACATCAAAGAAAGAAAAGAGAGCTGTTGGGATCATCTTTCTAATCTGCGAAACAAATGGTTTAGCTGTAAGATGAATTTCCATCTTTGAAATTCAAAGGTTTCATAAATGACATTTATTTTTTAAAGGGTGGTCCAAGGATCACCTGTGTCAGAATTTCCTGAGAAGTTGGCTAAAGAGGCATATTCCTGGACTCATCTTGATGTGGATGGAGAATCTGAAATTCTAGTCAATTCTCAATAAGATTCTTATTAAAAAAAAAAGCTTGAGATCAAAATGTCTACCATCTTTGATCTTCCTGGGAATGTTTTGCAGAGAAATGACATGATGTGTGTATCAAGAGATTCTGAAAGATTTTCATTTACTCTGTTTCAAGAGACGCCATCTGTCAAGTCAAGAATTTTAGATGAATTTGGTTAATTTTTAAAATGTCATATTCTAGGTATCTTCCAGAAGTAAACTAAGCCTTAGGCAGGGGTAAATATGTTTCACACACTTCTAAGGAATTTTACCATCCACAAAATAGGAACATATGAACTATAAAACAATGTGCAGACTAAAATTTTATGACTTTCTTGTTAGACTAGTGATTGCCAAATCTAATTTTATCATACCCCAAGGAAAATTAACTTATGTAAGGGGTAGCAAGTATTTTGAATAGATTTCCAATACAAATAAATTTTTAGACATTGCTTAAAATATGCACCATCCAACACTTTGAAGAGAACATAAACAAATTGTTTGCTTCAATGAAAAAATGTGGTAATAACCTGTTCTTAGCTTAGGTTCTCCCAAGCAAAGCTTGAGGCAAGCACTTGGGTGCAGGTTGTTTGTTTGGGTAAGTGAACTCAAAGAGGAGGAGATGGGAATTGGGAACAGAAAAGCCTCCCCAAGAGGGTGCTATCAGCTGATTGTGACTAAGGACAGCAGGGGCTGGATCCCAGCAGGGACATTTTGATGAGACAAATAGAGTAAACGTATTTACAAAATTGCTCTCCAGTTGGACAGAAGAGGGAAATATTCAACCACCAGTCCTTGTCCTTCCCTGGTCAAGGATTCCCTAGTGGTCCGTTGACACCTCAATCTTCCAGGCATGTTCATAGGTCAGAATGGCTGGATGGGTCTCTGCACCCACTCCATGCAGTGGTGGCCAAGTAACACTGGGCCAAGCTGCCCAGAGTTTATACATGCACAGAGCTGTTGCTACATGAATGGCTTCTGTAAAAAGGTGGGCAAAATATGACACAGGAAGCCCAAGAGGGACTTCTTATTTTTTACATACTTAATAATCAGAAATGATTCCCCAGGCAAAGGAGTGTGGTTTTTCTCAAATACATGAATTATAAATATTTTCTCTCCAGAGATGGTTTTTATATTTTTAGTCTGGATTATGTTTATGCCCCATCTCTTCTCCTCCTGGTCTGATGGGAAACATTTGTCCCTTTGTAGTTCACGTGCAAAACTTGGAAAGTACCCGTGAAATAAAAGCAGGTTAAAATAAATTCCCTATGAGCTACAGCTTGAAATTGTTTATTTGGGAACTGGAGAGAGTGTGTTGGACACTAAGCAGATTATGAAGTTACCACCAAGAGGACTTCTAAGCATAGGTTGCTTTTAAATCATTTTGATAGTAACATAAGCTGTGGCATGCTGGAACCATTTGATAAAGTGCAAGACTTGTCCCCTCATGCTTATTTAGAATAAGAACCATGAGTCATTTTTTTTTTTCTTTTTTCTTCTCTGGATGGTCTCAACGTCCTCCATACCATTTTCTACCCCAACTTTCCCTCTTTGTTTCTCACTGCTCCTCACAATATTCTCTCCTTATTTTCAATATTTTTCGTTAAACAGGAAAGGAACAAAGAACATTCTGTAACTTTTCTATTATTTCTGCTGGTGTAGATTCATTATTATTTACTGATACCTGACTCTGCATTCTTCCAGAAACTATTTAGGCTGCCAATGCTGGTCTATTGCCTGGCTCTTGTATGTTGGTATGAACATAGACCCCAGAGTTCGTCCATCCTGGATTTGAATCCTGACACCACCTCTTATAAACTGTATGAATTTGAAATGTCCCTTAACTTATTTGAACCATCTGTCCCCTCCTGTGAAATGGGGCTAATACTATCTCTCTTATAAAATTATTGTGAAATCTAAATGAGGTAATAGATGGAAAGGGTTTAACATAGTGTCTGACACATAAGAAATTTTTTTTTTTGCGGTACGCGGGCCTCTCACTGTTGTGGCCTCTCCCGTTGCGGAGCACAGGCTCCGGACGCGCAGGCTCAGCGGCCATGGCTCACGGGCCTAGCCGTTCCGAGGCATGTGGGATCTTCCCGGGCCAGGGCACGAACCCGTGTCCCCTTCATTGGCAGGCGGAATCTCAACCACTGCGCCACCAGGGAAGCCCAAGAAACATTTCTGATACATGGTAACTGTCATCATTATTTAGTGCTGTCCATAATTTGTGTTTTTCATCTGTATCCTTAGATGTTATCTAGGAGTTTAACAACATGTGTATGGACAGGATCTCCTGGTAACGGGAGAACTTGGAAATCAGTCTGTTCTACTAGCTTTAAACTCATGCTCTTTGACCCAGAGTGCTAATGAACTAAGTGACTGGAGAAATGCACATGGAAACAAGACTGAACGCATCTTGTTTAACAAATCTGGCTGGAAGAAATGATTCTTAGAAGAAACCTTGAAGCAAAACCTTTCGACTTCTGACTTAATTGGGAAAGGGTAATGGAGAGCTGACCTGCCTTGGATGAGAACTTCAAATGTGAATAGCATTTTATTGAATCTCTCAAAGTCAGAAATAGCAATAGGTTTTGTTGCTGTATCTGCAACAATGTAAAACGTACGTAAGCTTCCAACAAGGAAACAATGAGGAAATTGTTAATGGCCCTATTTTGTGCTCTTCAATCCCACCCGAAGTGCAGTCAATACCACACAGTACAACATTTTACTCAAATTGGTGGTTCATATGGGCGATGTGAAGGCAGAAACAATAAGAAAATGAAGCTGTGCTGTGAGATCTAAACTATGAAATTCACTGGAGCGTATAGACCATACATGTGAGTAAACTTTTATACCAAAGTGGGAAGGAAGGGGTCTTCCTTGGTGGTCCAGTGGTTAAGACCCCACGCTCCCAATTCAGGGGGCCCAGGTTCGATCCATGGTCAGGGAACTAGTTCCTGCATGCTGCAACTAAAAGATCCCGTATGCTGCAACTAAGACCCGGCACAGCCAAATAAATAAATATTAAAAAAAAAAAAAAACTGGGGAGGAAGAGCTGGGAACTTCTCAAACTCTTATTAATGTATCTTGCTTGTGATATCAGGAAGACAGGACTAGACTCTGATAGGAGGGGGAGCAGGAACCTAATCAATGGCCTTTGATTCTGTTTGGAGAGACTATGAGATTAAAAAAGATGGTCAGCTGGAAACATGGGAAAAGGGAAGTCAGGGAGCCAGAAGTTAGGGTTTATCTAGAGACTGCCCAGGAGAGAAAGCCACTGGTGTGATTAGCATGAGTCTTGCTAAACCCTAAAGATGTTTTCTTCTGAGGAGGGCTGCTAACCTGATTTCATGGGTATATGACTACATTACAGAAATCTCAGCACAGTTTTAAAAACTGGCATTTAAAAATTGCTTGCTAGGGACTTCCCTGGTGGTGCAGTGGTAAAGAATCCGCCTTCCAATGCAGGGGAGGGGCGTTCGATCCCTGGTCGGGGAACCAAGATTCCACATGCCGCGGGACAAGTAAGCCTACGTGCCACAACTATTAAGCTCGCGCGCCTCAAAGAGAGGGCCCACGAGCTGCAAACTACAGAGCCCACGCACTCTGGAGCCCTCGCGCCACAGCTAGAGTGAAACCGGAACCGACCGTGTGCCCTAACAAAAAGATCCCGCATGCCTCAACAAAGATCCTGTGTGCCGCAACTAAGACCCGACACGGCCAAAAAATATAAGGAAAATAAATAAATATTTTCTAAAAAATGATTTTATCAGCCATTAGAATAGAGAAGAAAAAAAAAAAAGAAGAATTGCTTGCTAACAGAATTATGGTTAAATTTGAGATGGGATCATCCCAAAGTAGGAAATGAAGTCTTGAAGTTATTTATATTTTGTATAGCAGTCTTATCAGAGCATGAACTCTCTGAGTTACTAAAATCAAAATATTGGTGTACATGCTGTTGCATCTGCTTGGAATGCACATCTCCAGATCTGCTCAAGGTGGACCCATCATATCCTTTTCATCAACACAGGAAGCATTTCCTAACCAGGCACTTTAAAATCATGTCACCTCCATGACACAACCAGCCACATTCCCATCCCATGACCTGAACTCTCTCATTGCCCAGTGTGAATTTCTTTGTAGGAGCTTCACTATCTGATATGACCTTATTGTTTATTTAGTTTTGCTTGTGTATTATATGTCTTGTACAAAGATGTAAAGTCTGTGAAAGTGAAGGCTCTGCCTATCTTGCTTAAAGTTAAGTCCCCAGTAGTCGGAACAGTGACTGATGCATAGTAGATGACCAATCATGAATATATGTTGACTAAATGAATCAGTGAATAAAAAAAATTGAACTAGATTTGTGGTTGCATTTTTCTACTGTTAACTCAATATCAGCAAGTTAGTTTTAGCAAATCATCATCTTTAAGATTCAGGCATTATTCTTGGTTTCTGAAATATTTTTGTGTATTAATTGTAAATCTCTCCAGTTTTTGTTGTTTTGTTTTACTTATTACAATATATTATCCTAAAAATAATTTACATCAATCCTGAGAATACATATCAATGCTTGTCTTTTATTTTATTTTTTATTTATTTATTTTTTTACATCTTTATTGGAGTATAGTTGCTTTACAATGGTGTGTTAGTTTCTGCTTTAAACAAAGTGAATCAGTTATACATATACATATGTTCCCATATCTATTCCCTCTTGTGTCTCCCTGCCTGCCACCCTCCCTATCCCACCCCTCTAGGTGGTCACAAACCACCGAGCTGATCTCCCTGTGCTATGCGGCTGCTTCCCACTAGCTATCTATTTTACGTTTGGTAGTGTATATATGTCCATGCCACTCTCTCACTTTGTCCCAGCTTACCCTTCCCCCTCCCCATATCCTCAAGTCCATTCTCTAGTAGGTCTGTGTCTTTATTCATCTTACCCATAGGTTCTTCATGACATTTTTTTTCTTAAATTCCATATATATGTGTTAGCATATGGTATTTGTCTTTCTCTTTCTGACTTATTTCACTCTGTATGACAGACTCTAGGTCCATCCACCTCATTACAAATAGCTCAATTTCGTTTCTTTTTATGGCTGAGTAATATTCCATTGTATATATGTGCCACATCTTCTTTATCCATTCATCCGATGATGGACACTTAAGTTGTTTCCATCTCTGGGCTATTGTAAATAGAGCTGCAATGAACATTTTGGTACATAACTCTTTTTGAATTACGGTTTTCTCAGGGTATATGCCCAGTAGGGGGATTGCTGGGTCATATGGTAGTTCTATTTGTAGTTTTTTAAGGAACCTCCAATGCTTGTCTTTTAAAAGTTATTTATTTATTTTTGGCTGCATTGGGTCTTTGTTTCTGCATGTGGGCTTTCTCTAGTTGGGCGAGTGGGGGCTTCTTTTCTTGCAGAGCACAGGCTCTAGGCACGCGGGCTTCAGTAGTTGTGGTTCACGGGCTCTAGAGCACAGGCTTATTAGTTGTGGCTCACCGGCTTAGCTGCTCCGCGGCATGTGGGATCTTCCTGGACCAGGGATCGAACCCATGTCCCCTGCGTTGGCAGGCAGATTCTTAACCACTGTGCCACCAGGGAAGTCCTGTCTTTCTTTTAAAGGGTGTCTGCACATTATTCAAGCTTATGTACTCTTAGACAGAAACATCATTTTACGCATTACATATATTCCAGAAGGCTACAATGTAAGACAGGACTCTGAGTGAAAGAATGGAATGAATTTGATAAAGTTTCAGGAATCAGGAAGTGCTAGGTGATTTGTGGGGCTGAGGATGGGGACTGGTTTCTCCACCAGTGCTGCTCTGTACCTTAATAACCTGGATGATTTGAAGAAGAGCTTGGAGCTGCTCAGTGTCTAAACACAAACTTCCTCCACCTGTGAAACAGCCAGCCAGTCATTCATTCACAAAACAAATAAATATTTACCAAATATTTGCTGTGTACCAGGTACTGCTAAAGAAAAAAAATGAAATAAAACTTGATCTTCCTCCTCAGGAATATGCAGTTTATCTTTTGAAGTTTTAATCTCCGATCATGGACTAACTCTTCATTTTAGAGACCATTGTCTCTCTGGTTTTCCTTCAGGACTTGCTGCTCAAGTGATTCCCTTTTCTCCCGTGATCCTATTCTTCATGTTCTGTCCCACACTTTGCTGAAAACCAGCTTATACCTGATGAGGAATCTGCTTGATCCTGTATCCATCACTTCTCCACCAGGTTCCCTTTTTCTTCAATTCATCAGTCTCAGTCTGCAGCCACTTTCCTCCAGAAGCTCCAACCCCACTGAATTAATCTGGCTTGCCATCTGGCAACTCAACCATTATACTACTTAATACAGTCTTCCCAGTTTATCCCTAAAATGTACCTGCAAGCCCAGTGTTCCCTGAACCTGGTTGGGGAGCCACATTAGTGGATGACTTTTCTACTACTTTCTGCTGCTGCTGCAGATGGTGATGGTGATACCAACATCCAGACTTGTCATGGATGTCAGGGTCTCATCCAATCCACACAACCACAAAACGGAGGCGGGCATTATCATCCACACTTCAGAGATTAGAAGACCCAACTCCTCGAAAGTAAAATAGTCTGCCCTACATCACCAAGTGGGAAAGTGGCAGGTAGGTCTGTCTGTTCCCCAAACCCGAGTTATTTCCAAAAAATATCTCTACTTGCTATATTGCTTCCCTTGCAATTCAACTCCAGAGTCTTCTTGCCCCTAAAACCTAGAAACATTCCTGTAAGCAAAGCTAAATCAGCACAGCACCTGAGAACATGGCAAAAATGAGTCACTGTCTGTGAAAACTCTTTTCAAACTTAAATACTATAATGAATTTCTCTCTGTCTTCGTAAATATATAATTCAAACTTATTTAGCCTCTCTCCTTAGGTTAGATCTTTTCTGATCATGATGGGAAAACACGCCTCATCATTTTGACCATTTCACCCATTTAAACATTCTAATACGTTACTTAAACCAAACCAATTTCCAAAACCTGCACTATCCAAAATGGCATCCACTAACCACGTGGAACTCTTTTTTTGCAGTACGCGGGCCTCTCACTGTTGTGGCCTCTCCCGTTGCAGAGCACAGGCTCCGGACGTGCAGGCTTAGCGTCCATGGCTCACGGGCCCAACCGCTCCGCGGCATGTGGGATCTTTCCAGACCGGGGCACGAACCCGTGTTCCTTGCATCGGCAGGCGGACTCTCAACCACTGCGCCACCAGGGAAGTCCCGCATGGGAACTCTTGAACGCTTGAAATGTGGCTGGTCCAAGCTGAGATGTACTCTGAGTGCATCACGCTGGACTGTGAAAATTTGTATACAAAATGACCATATATCTCATTAATAATTTCTTGAGTACATGTGGAAATAATATTTTGGATATATTAGGTTAAGAAAATGCATTATTAAAATTCATTTCACCTGTTTTTTCAGTGTGGCTAGTGGAAAATTATAAGTCACATCCATGGTTCACATTATATTTCTGATGGACAGAGCTGGCCTTAGTAGTTCTAGTGATATCAGTTCAACCTATCAGCTTTAACTACATTGTTATATCTAGAGTGTATAATATTCTGTTTTGCACAACTGGAAAATGCCATCCATTTTTTGAACGTATACCTAGCAGTGGGTCTTTATGGAATAATGTCCATTAAGAATGGTTGTGTGGCAGAGGGCACTCCAGCTGCTCTGTAGGGTCAGTCCAATGGTCCAGCATTGGGACTTGCTTACAACGGCACATTGTCTGTACCAGACTTGGGCTTCCTTGTGTGCTCTGTATTTGTAGCAGCAATTATGGCTTCCAGGGTCAGGCACTTTCAGGCAATTAATAACCAGTTTGACTAAAAGTCCATCAGCTTTCTGGCCATTCATTAAATGCTAGGAAATGCTTTACCCCAAGGTCAATACTGCTTAGCTCAGTCATACTTTATGATGGAGAGAAAGAATGCTTTCCTCTTCATTGTCAATAGTATTGATTGGCAGTTCTTTGGGTGGCCCTCGTCATTTTTATTTGCCCCCCCCTTTGTTTTCAACTGCCAAGGGGGTGACATCATCTTTCCTTTTACAATATGGACATTATTACAATGCTGAAAGCCCAGTACAAGGAGATCCACTGTCAGACATTGGACCTCACCTCTTCATTATTATTGTAAAGTGACTCACAAGGGAAGGGAAATTCAGAGAAGTGAGGAGGCCCATACTGTAAACTCTACAAGTCACTAGCCTGATAAACTACCATCTTTACCACCAGCCACAATGCTCCCATTAAACTCAAATGGAAGAGTAGGTATGACTAATTTTTCCCTTTACCCGCCAAAAATAAATCACAGCACTGAGCTGGAATGAGACACAGACTTTTCCAGGATGAAGAGTTGAGTTGGAGGCTGAAACATTGGAAACATTTTGAAAAGGAGCCAGGTGGCCTGAGCAGGGGATCTCTGAACAAGCTCCCCAGACCATATCCTTCTATGAAAGCTGAGTTGTTAGAGACAGGATGTGGTGGCATTTATGGAATTTTACTAGATATTAAATATGGATTGTCTTTTTTGATAGCTCACTCATTAATTAATTTATATAAGTCTCTGTCCTTCTAAGACCTTCACAGATGTTCATGCTAGGGATTCTAAATCTTCCCAAAAGTCATTTATTTAAAATTCACCGTAGCTTATGTACAAATATTTTGTTTGCATCTGATTCACTGCAGTTCAACTGCATCACTCAATGCAAGCAATGCCTAGGTTATAAGAGGTAACAGAAAGAACTTAGGTATTGGGGCCAGACACATGGCAGATTAAACTCTAACATTTCATTTTGTGTTTTGAATGCTTCACTTGTAAAATGGGGCATTAATATGTATATTGTGGGATAAAATATATAAAAGACCTCCTAACAGTGCTAGTGCCTTGTGGATATTATCATAGTGACTGGGGTTAGTCCACAGTGGAATGACAGAGCTGAAGCTTTTTATTACTTTTGATCAGAATCAGTATATTTAAGTGGCTAGCACAGCGATTTACACATAAGAAGCATCAAATAACTGATTCCTTTTATTATTATCATTATTATTGCTTTTATCTAATCCTGATATCTTTGGAATGATGTAGTATAATTTACCATCAAAGATGCAGCTTGGAAAATTCATTATTAGGATGGTGAAACTTTAATTATTGGAAAACTTCTTGGTGCTCTCTCAGATCATGCTTCAGCTCCGCCATATAGAATCCATCACCGTGGGATAGACATCTGTTCTTTGGACAGGCTGGAGAGGACGGAGATGGAAAGGGTGTGTTCTGGAGTGAGAAAACTTGAATCTAAACCCTGGTTTCATTACATAACCATCCTGTCGCCTGAGACAAGTTATTTAACCTCTCCATGCTGAGGCTTGGATTCCTCACCTGTGAAACAGAATAACATCTCAAAGAGATATTTGTACACCCATGTTCATAGCATCATTATTCACAATATCTAAAAGGTAAAAGCAACCCAAGTGCCCAACAATAGATGAATGGATAAACAAAATGTGGTCCATGCATATAATGGAATATTAGCCAGCCTTAAAAGAAGGAAATCCTGTCACGTGTTACAACATGGATGAACTTAGAAGATGTTAGGCTAAGTGTAGTAAGCCAGTCACAAAAAAGACAAATATTGTATGATTTTACCAATATGAGGTACTCAGAGTAGCCAGATTCATAGAGACAGAAAGTAGAATGTTTGGGGACTTCCCTGGTGGTCCAGTGGTTAAGACTCTGTGCTTCTACTGCAGGGGGCATGGGTTTGGTCCCTAGGCTGGGAACTAAGATTCCACATGCCACACAGCATGGCCAAAAAAAAAAAAAATTCTGCTCACAGAAAGTAGACTGGTGGGAGGGAAGAATGGGAAGTTGTTTAATGGGTACAGAGTTTCAGTTTTGCAAGATGAAAAGTGTTCTGGAGATGAATGCTGTTGACAGTTGTACAACAATGTGATTATATTCACTGCTGCTGAAACTTACACATAAAAATGGTTAAGATGGTAACTTTTGTTATGTATATTTTACCGCAATTTAAAAAATTAAAATATTAAAAAACCCTGAATAACTATCAATTTTTTTAACTTTTTTTCACTGAGTGGGTTAAATGGAAGAATGTCTTTTATGATATACCCTAGTGTGGGGTATCTAAGTACAGGTCAAATACATTGTAGTTAAAAAAAATTACAAAAACAAAACACCAACAACAACCAGCAAAGGAATGTGTGTGAATTCACAACAGTTAGCTCTGAGCTAAGATTGTTAAGGCTGAAACAGACCAAAGTAGTTCCCCCAAACATGGAGGGAAACAGCAGTTAGAGGCAGGTCAAGAAGAGGTTCTTAGCAAGACAAGACAGTCAACCTGTGCAAAGGTGAGGGCTGATCTCTTAGATCCCAAGGATGAATCCCAAGTAGAGCCAGCAGGAGGCAACAAAGAGGGGAAGCACACGGAATTAGGACAGCCCTTGGAAGGAAGGTCAGAGGGAAGTCTTGTGGATGGTTTCCCACTGTGGCGGGAGGTCCCTGGGTGTGCCCCCAGCCGGTCTAAAGTCCAGTCCACTGAACACAGCCCCTGACACTCAAGCAAGCAGTAATCTTCCCTCATTATATATCCTTTTCACAGGCCTTCACTCACTTGGATGTGCCTTTCCCTGATGCTAACAAGCTTGGCAAACCTGTTCTTCCTAACGAAACAGTGTTCCATAAGCAGACTTTTTTTAAATAAGAATATTTCCTAACCCATTGAAATGGTTCAGTACCTGCTGGGTTAGCAGGGGCTATCTCCTAGTAGGACATGCCCAAGCCCAGTTGGGGCTACCTCAGGTCAGGCAACAGAGATTTTTCTCAAAGGGCTGGGTCAGTTTGCTCTTTCGGCCCATTTGCACCATCCCTGCAAATCTGGCCACATTTGCTCCTCCTGATCTCAAATATTCCAGTTTTTAATTACTTCCAGGCCAGTCGATGTGACTGCCCCATCTGCACAATGCACATGTGCCAATTCAAAGTCTGAAGCCGATGAACTAATAGAGCCAACTGAAGACCTGTTGAAGGAGGCAAATGGAGCCACACCGCTGCTGGAAAATTCTCCCGGAGTGCCTGCCAGCACTGGGCCCTTTCCAAGCAATGTCTGAACCACAGGCCAGTTATGAAAGGACCTCTGAATTCCGTATTCTGCCTCTGCCTCTCCAGAAACCAAAGGATGATTAAAGCATGGGATGCAAACTCCCCATGAGCGGGGGCATGTATCTCATGATCAATAACTTCCTCGGCTGAGCAAGTGTTAGCAGAAGTTAGCAGAAGCAAAGGCCAGCAGAAAGGCGAAATAAACTAATGCCAGTACGGTTCCTTTTCAAAATACAGCCTCATTTGCCCCTGAAATCCAGAGTCAAGCCCATGACATCCAATGCTCAGTTTCACCTGCTCTTCTGTGTTTGATAGCTTTAGAGATTTTTGTGTCTAGTATTGTCCCTTAATAGTATTTCTTTCTACTTAATATATATAAAGAAAAAAAATATAAACATATAACATACAGGTGTGATATATACATATGTATGTGCTTCTCTCTCTCTCTCTCTCTCTATATATATATATATTTATATACAAAATATCAGTTTGAATCAGTACAGTTAAATCCAGTCTGTTTCTTTGTATTGCACCTTAACACAATACAAATGTTTAAATTATACGCCCAGAAATAGAATAATATCATTCATGTGTTAAAATTTCTCATATCAGCAGGGAATATATTTGGTAGGGTTCAATTCAGATTTTATTAGACATGTAATGGATGCTAATTTTTCGCATTTTAAGTACCTTCTAAAAACATACCTTTAATTAATTTATTCTTTTTCTCGATGTGTATTTATCGAGTGTCTACTATGTGTCAGGGTAAATCTACCATTTAGCAGTGAACAATAAAAAATATGTAGACAAAACTCCTTACTTCATGGAACTTATATTTTCATATTATTTACCTTCTACTTATTTTCTTTTCTTTCTTTTTTAAACATCTTTATTGGGGTATAATTGCTTTACAATGGTGTGTTAGTTTCTGCTTTATAACAAAGTGAACCAGTTATACATTTACATATGTTCCCATATCTCTTCCATCTTGCGTCTCCCTCCCTCCCACCCTCCCTATCCCACCACTCCAGGCGGTCACAAAGAACCGAGCCGATACCTCTGTGCCATGCGGCTGCTTCCCACTAGCTATCTACCTTACGTTTGTTAGTGTGTATATGTCCATGACTCTCTCTCGCCCTGTCACAGCTCACCCTTCCCCCTCCCCATATCCTCAAGTCCGTTCTCCAGTAGGTCTGTGTCTTTATTCCTGTCTTACCCCTAGGTTCTTCATGACATTTTTTTCCCTTAAATTCCATATATATGTGTTAGCATACGGTATTTGTCTTTTTCTTTCTGACTTACTTCACTCTGTATGACAGACTCTAGGTCTATCCACCTCATTACAAATAGCTCAATTTCGTTTCTTTTTATGGCTGAGTAATATTCCATTGTATATATGTGCCACATCTTCTTTATCCATTCATCCGATGATGGGCACTTAGGTTGTTTCCATCTCCACGCTACTGTAAATAGAGCTGCAATGAACATTTTGGTACATGACTCTTTTTGAATTATGATTTTCTCAGGGTATATGCCCAGTAGTGGGATTGCTGGGTCATATGGTAGTTCTATTAGTAGTTTTTTAAGGAACCTCCATACTGTTCTCCATAGTGACTGAACCAATTCCCATTCCCACCAGCAGTGCAAGAGTGTTCCCTTTTCTCCACACCCTCTCCAGCATTTATTGTTTCTAGATTTTTTGATGATGGCCATTCTGACTGGTGTGAGATGATATCTCATTGTAGTTTTGATTTGCATTTCTCTAATGATTAATGATGTTGAGCATTCTTTCATGTGTTTGTTGGCAGTCTGTATATCTTCTTTGGGGAAATGTCTATTTAGGTCTTCTGCCCACTTTTGGATTGGGTTGTTTGTTTTTTTGTTATTGAGCTGCATGAGCTGCTTGTAAATTTTGGAGATTAATCCTTTGTCGGTTACTTCATTTGCAAATATTTTCTCCCATTCTGAGGGTTGTCTTTTGGTCTTGTTTATGGTTTCCTTTGCTACACAAAAGCTTTGAAGTTTCATTAGGTCCCATTTGTTTATTTTTGTTTTTATTTCCATTACTCTAGGAGGTGGGTCAGAAAGGATCTTGCTGTGATTTATGTCATAGAGTGTTCTGCCTATGTTTTCCTCTGAGAGTTTGATAGTTTCTGGCCTTACATTTAGGTCTTTAATCCATTTTGAGCTTATTTTCGTGTATGGTGTTAGGGAGTGATCTAATCTCATACTTTTCAATGTATCTGTCCAGTTTTCCCAGCACCACTTATTGAAGAGGCTGTCCTTTCTCCACTGTACATTCCTGCCACCTTTATCAAAGATAAGGTGTCCATATGTGTGTGGGTTTATCTCTGGGCTTTCTATCCTGTTCCATTGATCTATCTTTCTGTTTTTATGCCAGTACCATACTGTCTTGATTACTGTAGCTTTGTAGTATAGTCTGAAGTCAGGGAACTTGATTCCTCCACTCCATTTTTTGTTCTCAAGATTGCTTTGGCTATTCGGGGTCTTTTGTATTTCCATACAAATTGCGAAATTTTTTGTTCTAGTTCTGTGAAAAAGGCCAGTGGTAGTTTGATAGGGATTGCATTGAATCTATAGATTGCTTTGGGTAGTAGAGTCATTTTCACAATGTTGATTCTTCCAATCCAAGAACATGGTATATCTCTCCATCTATTTGTATCATCTTTAATCTCTTTCATCAGTGTCTTATAATTTTCTGCATACAGGTCTTTTGTCTCCTTAGGTTTATTCCTAGATATTTTATTCTTTTTGTTGCAATGGTAAATGGGAGTGTTTTCTTGATTTCACTTTCAGATTTTTCATCATTAGTATACCCTTCTACTTATTTTCTTTCAAAATACTGAAAATAAAAGCATCCTGAATACTTAAGATTCTGAAATGATTATTGCTAGATCATGGCCATATCATCATGACTTCTCTTAGCTTTAAGACCATAAATATTTAAACTCTGTGGGTTACCTTGGACTTTGACAGTTTCCTGGGTGTCATTCTCCTATCACCCAGCAAACAGCATTGTCCCTTACACCTATGCCATCCCGCAATTCACTGACCCATCCAACGACCCACAAAACCTCTTTGGAGCTCATAAAGGTTGGATCACGCTTTTCATGCTGGGAGTATATGCTTTCTGAGCCTGGCATATGTACAGATTCTGGTTGAGATAGTAGGAAAAAGCACAGTCATTTTCAGTGAACTGAATAAAACAAGCAGTCACAAGATGGATCATTGCAAATCCCTCTTAGGGGAAAAGTAAAACAAAAACTCCCTGTGTCCCAGTGACACTGGTGTGCAAACATCAAAGTCTCATGCCCAGTTGGCAGTGCTCTTGTCACTGGCTCTTCAGCATCCTGTGAATTGCTCCTGGACACTGCCCAGGTCCAGGTTTAAGGAGGAAAATTGCCATATTACATCTCCCAGGCTTGTTTACAGTAACCGTCTTCCTCAGACTATGTCACAGAGTCTTATTTCCCAGTGTTCGACTTAATCGCTTCTTTTACTGCTCCCTGAATAGCCCACCCAATCCCTGGATATCTGGTTTCTAAAGAAGAGTGTCATCACGAAGCAGGAAGTCTTTGGCGAAGAGAATCAGGTAGAAGGACGGAAATGTTTTGCCCGTGTTAACCTGTCCCAAAGCAGTAAGGAGAACAAAAGAACATTGGGAATGGGAGGGAGACTACCTTTTAATTTGGCTTCCCTTAGTCTGGATCAGCCAGGTCTACCTATGACCTGTGGTGTTGACCAGGCCTGTCAGTTAAAACTAAACACATTTCACAGTGGCGGCCAGCCAAAAACATAAATTCTGCCAAAAGCTAAACACTGTAGAAGGTCTGCCTAGTTTTAAAACATCTGTGCCAGCTGCACACCCCACAGGGTGTTGTGGGTGTGATTTTGCAGAAGCACCAGAGGGGCAGTCTTAAAGCCACCAGCTCCCTGATTTGGGTAAGCGTCTCAGGAGTTTTCTTCATCTCCTAAGAAATAACCAAGAGTGGGTGTGGGGAATGACTAATAAAAAGGGCCATTGAATTTGGTAATATGCCCACTGAATAGCTTCAAGATAGGAAGTTTCCAGAGAGCCCTGGGGGGACTCAGCGGAGGATTGTGGGGAAGTGCAGGGAGTCTGTGTGGAGCTTTCTTTAAAATATCTGAGTTTACAAGGAAGGGCAAAGTATAGGGTGTAAGAAGGTTGAGCTTAAGGGAACGAGGACTGCTGTTTTGTTTTATTGTCTCTTTTAAAATCAGATGAGATCTAAGAATATCTCATATGGCATCCGATTCGCGGAGTCTACATCCCAAGCTAAGAATGGCACGGTGACATTTGGGAACCACATGGCTATATCCAATGACTTGGGAATGTGGGGATCCATAAATACAAGGGCATACATTGCCTAAGAATAAACACACGCTCCTATTTTACCGCCTTTGTTTAACAAATATTTCTGAGAGATTTCTGTGTGTTGAGTGCTGAGAATAGAACAATGACCTGTTCTTTCTAAGCACTTACAACTTCATGGGAGATTTCGACAAGTAAGCAGGCAGTTAGGAGGGATGGGATAAGTACTATCAGAGGGATGAGCACAGAGTACCGCAGGGGTATATGGAAGGGACACCTTAATCTTCAGGAGTGTCAAAGAAATCAAAGGAGTTTCTGGAAGGATCTGGAGAATTATGGGAGTCAATTCAGTGATAAAAACGGGAAGGAAAGTCTTCTATGCACAGGAAATAGTTTCTGGAAAGTGATGTCATGGAAATCCTGTTGGATAAGAAGACATTTGAGTCGAGACCTGGGGGAGGCTAGGGAGCACGCTGGCTTTGCAGATTTCTGGAGAAAGGCCTTGAGAATGACATGCGCTAATGGCCTTGGACTTGCCCTCTCTTATTACCCTATTCAAATGTGCATGATTGCACCTAAGGAGGTGCAGAAATGGCACCTGAAACTGAGAATACTGACTGTAGGATCTCACTCTATGGAAAGATTTTCTCTAAAATCTGCCAAGTTGATGTAACAGGGTGGTCTAACCAGGGAAGCTATTATCTAACTTCCAATCTCTAGAAATTGCCTTGATTAATTTGATTTAAAACAAATAAATAAATAAAGCTACACATTCATCTTTCAAAATGTCAAATAATTCTGTTTAAAAACTGTAGTATTTATTTCACCCATCTAGACCCCAAATTCATGTTTCCCAGGAGCAGCCACAGATAACTCTGTAGTTTTTACCACTGTTATATAACCAACACATTTGATGTTTTCATTTTTAGAGATCATCTATTGTCCTCCACTAAAGATGAGTATTTCAGCATTCTTATACCCCCATCCCAACCAGATACATTTCCTTCCCCTCCTCCACCATTTCCATTCTCCCAATATGAGTTCCGTGTTTATATTATTACGATAACATATATTAGCTAATGTTCACAAACAAAATCCTGTAGTATGCTATGATTATATTTCCTTTCTTGTACACAATTTTGGTTTTCCTGGAGTTTTTTATTTTTTGTTTGCTTAGCTTGCTATGTGCCTCTTAGCAATTCTTCTTCCAAACACTGACAAATATATAAAACACATTCCCGGTCAGTCAGACACACCAGGTAATCTATGAGTCCCATTCTGTAAATGTTAGAACAGGAATAAGTTGGAAATGACAATCCTTGTATGTAAAGTAATAAAAAGTTGGGGGCTGGCAGAACAGGCTGCATAAAGTCTCTTTTAGGTGTTGCCAACTTTTTGTATACCTCTTCCACAGAAAGATAACATTGCTTTTTAAAAAATGTATTCAGGAATAAATGTCCTTATTATAGGAAGAGGGCTGAGCAGTAGTACTTGGTGATTCTTATTCTGTAGATCATTAAAAAAATAGGAGATAAATATCTACTAGTCAGTTGAAACGTAAAAGAGAAAGTCTCTTAAAATGCCTTCCAGCTTAAACAGAGAGAGTGCCACACTAGACCAGGGAAAACGTTATGAACACATTTAAGGTATGAACTATGTGAGGATCTATGCCCAGATGATTCTTTCCTGTGTGTGCTCCCATTATGCATTCATGTACACACATGTTAATTCTGATGCATGTAATCCATTCCATTATATAAAAGAAAGTTTCCCAGTTCATGAACAAACATTGCAAAATTCTGCTACCAACACCTGACAGAGCCCCAGTAATTAAATATGAAGGCTAATTTAACATGTGAATATAAATGAAAAAATACTAAATGAAAGTCCAGTGTATCAAATATTAAAGAATAACTTATGGGTAACTGTGATTTATTCCATGAGTTCATATATTTTTAAAGACACTTATCACTAATAATATATTAAATTAATAAGTCAAGTGAGAATAGACATTTGAACAAATTCATACCCATCCTTGTTTTTTATTTTTTTAAAGTTATTTTTATTTTTATTTTTTTGCGGTACGCGGGCCTCTCACTGTTTTGTCCTCTCCCGTTGCCGGAGCACAGGCTCCAGACGCGCAGGCTCAGCGGCCATGGCTCACGGGCCCAGCCGCTCCGCGTTATTTTAACATGATAAGAAAGACAGTATTTGGGATGTTAATGAGCACCAAAAAAGGAAGGGCTCTGAAAAATGAGGTTTGGGAACTGTTTAAAACTATTAAAACTGTTTAAAACATATTAAATAACAGGCCGGAAACAGCAACAACTACAACCAGATTTCTTATTTGCAGATCTCAGAAGCTTTTTTGTGCTAATATGCATGTGACTTTCCAAGAAGCTATTTTTTTATTTAAACATTTAAAAAAATTGTATTGAAGTATAGTTGGTTTACAATGTTGTGCTAATTTCTATTGTACAGCAAAGTGATTCAGTTATACATATATACATTCTTTTCCATTACGATTTATCACAGGATATTGAATATAGTTCCTTGTGCTATACAGTAGGACCTGACCTTGTTGTTTATCCATCCTATATATACTAGTTTGCATCTGCTAACCCCAAACTCCCAATCCTTCCCTCCCCCACTCCCTCTCCCCCTTGGCAACCAAAAGTCTGTTCTCTACGTCTGTGAGTCTCTTTCTGTTTCCTAGATATGCCAAGAAGCTATTTAATATACAGTTTAACAATTAACCTCCTCCCTTTTCCCCATTAACATGTCTGTGACTCATTTCTCTCATGGCAAGGATGCCCATACTCAATACTACACTATGAATTAATTTTGTTCTGAAAGATCCAGCCAATGTAACATGCCATGAGCAGATATGAGGTTATGAATATTGGAAAGCATGATAATAATTTACAATTGTTACAAATGACTCACTAACCCTCTTGATATAACTAAGAGAACAATTAAAATTATGCATACTGGAAAAACAATCTCTTTCCTTATAGCAAAAATAACAAAATGATACTTTGACACAACTTCAGCAAAAACTAGGTACAACAATATAGACACAATATAGCTTTACCAAGAAACATAGAGGACCTGGAGAAATAATGTAGATGTTACTGGATAGGAGTAGTACCCAGATGTCTGTTTTCCAAAACTAATTTTAGGTTTAATATCATAAAAATCACAATGTTGAAAGGGCAAAAAGAATAAATTTGACTTTATTTGCCCTCATGTCAGATATAAAAATATCTAGCAAAGTTGCCCTAGTTAAATAAAGGGTACTAATACAGGAACAAACAGGCGGAAAAATGAAATTGAATTTATAGTATATAGACAGCCTCTTTCGATGCATACATATGTGGATATTGCTAGACTATACAGGAAACCTGCTACCACAAATGACTGAGAAAAGAGGGAAGATTATTTCATTAACTCTGTTGGGGCAACTGATTTACTCTTGGAAAAGTATCAAGATATTGTCCTTCCTCACAGCCCAAACTGAAATATGTATGTGATGGACTTAATAGTTAAATGTAAAAAAGTGAAACCATACAAGAAGTGGAAGAAAATATAGGTGAAGGTATATCTGATTTGGGGGTGAAAGAGTCTTTCTAAACATAACCCCAAGGAAGGGTACAAACAGCGATTAATGGGCTTGAGGATTTAAGAGGGAAAACTTCTCAATATATCAGTTGACTTCTTAAGATTAAAGGGCAAATGCACATTGAAAAAACATTGAAAAATACAAAAAACCCTCATCAAAATCAACGATACCAAAAATAAATGTAAATGTGAGTAAACTCATGACTAATTCACAAAAGTGGAAATACAAATAGTAACTATAAACACAAAAGCCCAACTCAGTGATTATCAAAGAAATGCAAATTAAAAAGTAAGAGTGATATGGCATGTTCACTAATAAATTAGCAGAGATTTAAAAATGTTTAATTTTTGTAATGGTGCAATGGCAAATATGTGTCAAACATGGCTAGTGAGACCACAAACTGGTATTTTTTTTTCTAGAAAGTAAGTTAGAAATATATATCAAGAGTCTTGAAATAGTTTGTAATTTTTGACCTGATACTTCTCCTTTCAAGAATGTAACCACTGCAAGAAGTAAAAAACACAAGGCACTATGTTTTAGAATGTTCATCACAATTTTTATCAATAAAAATGGGAGGAAAGCAACTACTTCAAAAATGAAGAATGATCACATATATTGTGATGGGTTCAAATAATGAAATATAATATCAACATTAAAATTCATACTTTAAAATATTATTTGATAACATTGGACAAGGTCATGCTAAAATGATATATAAAAAGGCAGGACACAGAAGTGTATGTGTAGGATAATCCTGAATCATTGTCAAAAAAGAATGACAGAAAACAACCCAATGGTCACATGATTATCAATATATGATTACAAATAATTTTTAAATTCTCAAAGTAATTTTCAGCACTTAAAAGATTCCTAAAATTAACTTTTATACATTAATTATCAGGTAAACACAGCACATATAATTATTAAAAATTGGAAATATTGGAATGAATGAATGCATCCCTCCTGGAAGCTTTATTCTACTAAAAGGACCTGGGGAGGCCACAGTGAGTTGTATTTCTGACATGACCTTGTTATTAGTATAGACATTAGTATGACCTTGCTATAGTATAGACTTGGATAAGGAGAAGTCCAAGCCCACCCAGTTTTCAAAAGGGATTAACAGGGTGACTGAGGAAATCTTACTGAACTTATAAAGGGATGTAAAATCAGCTATGCAAATTATAAAGCCCAAATTGTGTAAGTTATATTATTGGTTGGCCAAAAAATTTCGTTTGGGTTTTTTATAACCTTGTATGGAAAACCCGAACGAACTTTTTGGTCAACCAATAGTTTCCCAAAACAATGACCCAAACAGAAAACATACCTTTCACCAAGCTAGATAAACACTTGGGGTTAGATCAACTTATAATGATGCTTCAACCATGATTTTTTTTTTTTTTTGCTGTATGTGGGCCTCTCACTTTTGTGGCCTCTCCCGTTGCGGAGCACAGGCTCCGGATGCGCAGGCTCAGCGGCCATGGTTCACGGGACCAGCCGCTCCGCGGCATGTGGGATCTTCCCGGACCGGGGCACGAACCCGCGTCCCCCGCATCGGCAGGCGGACTCTCAACCACTGCGCCACCAGGGAAACCCCAACCATGATTTTTTATATTCTATCTGCTAATTCATTTGTAAGATCTTATTTATCATCTCAAAACACAGCATTCATCATTTGTTACATAATTCTCTTTTCTTCCATAGTTCAACATTTTATTGATTGTTGGTGGTGATTTCTGGTTGGTTCTGGTTTGTCCCTTAAAAAGAGATCTTATTTGAAACCAAGGTCAAACAAAATGGATGGTATTATTCCTTCTAAAATGTTGAAGTCTGGGGAAATATCAAGCAATGGTGATGATATGATGGCGGAAATGTCCTCTTCCTGATATAAAATGCAATTTTAACCACATAATTGGGAACTATTAGCCACATTAATTGGGAAAAAAAGAGGTGAGAAGCAGAACTTTTCTTGGGAAGACAGGTATTTTCAGTTTCTCCAATGAGCCCAATCTTGGCTTTCTTACAGTAACCACAGTAGAGAAGATATCTAAATCTGTTAGATCATTGACATATTCTTTTGGGCTGAGCTTCCCTCCTTCTTCCCATCCATCTCATTTCCTGATCCTTTTTTCTAGGGGAAGCTCCATCTGAATAAACTGAAGATCAGCTTCTCTTTTCTGGCTTATTTCTGTCGTTAAGTTTGTATATTTCTCTTTAGAGTGGTCCTAATTCGAATAGCTCTCAATGTGTTTTATGCTATACGGACACTCAGCTTCCAGGAAGAGTTTTAGGAGGTAGTTTATAAGACTTAAAAAAAAATATATGATTTAAAAGCTACAAAAGAACCATTGACATCTTGAAGAAGTTCTGAATTTTAGGGAGTAGGTCAGCTCGCCTCACTTTGTCAGGTTTGTCAGTAGAGGTGCCAAAGATGCAGAGAGCTCCCCTGACAAACATCTGTGCCGAAGCACAAAGACCTCTGTCTCTTTGCTCACAGAGAAGAGGAAACATTTCATCTCCAACAAATCAAAGCTCAGAACCTTGCCAAGTCTCAAGGCTCAGGAAGCTGGTGACCCTTTGGTTATCTGCACCAATTCCTGTTCTCTGGAACAGCTGAGCCTCCAAATCCCCAAGGCAGCAAAGGAAGGGCTCTCTGTTGTCCCCGGCACAGCACGCAGTGCCAGGCCCAGAGAGATTCAGAGCTCTGCTGTTCATGTACTTGGTTCCAAGTTGCCTGATAGGAATTGGGCCTCTGGAAAAATACCTTTGTGACTCTGAAACTACAAAGGCACAGGGATGGTGTTTTATCATTCATTTCCATCTTTCTATTGTATTGGATAATGCCCTCCACATAAAAGAAGAAGGCTACGAATTTTTATAAATTAGTTATAGTAGCCCAGGTCTTAAACAATTTGTGTTCCAACCAATGTTTTTTCATGGCTCTCTGATAATGAAGTCCAGAATTTTGTACATTCTAACATTTATAACATCCATGCGTGATAATATCCAGGGCCTGGTTAAAATGTTTATGCGTTATATCAAGTAACATTTGTATTTTAATATTTACAAAATAATTTTTGTAGTGTTTGCTAGCAAAACAAACTCTCTGTTTGATGGGTGTTATATAAATTTTAATCATTGCTAGGTTGTATTATTTGGGTGGAAATACTAAATAGTTTGATCTGTGTATACAGTTTGCATGTATGTGCGTCTGTATGTTTGTCTGTTGGTATGTAATGTGGTGTGTGTGTTGTGTGTCTGTGTGTATATCACATTTCACTATATTATATACTATATATATTATATAGTATTTTTTTCCTCAAGCAGGACTTACACTTTTATACCTGACATGATGACTAAACTAGATCCTTTATAAAGGATCACACATGCTACATGACCCTGGTCACTGGTACTCTTTCGTTATCTCCTTTGCTGTTTTGCAAAGGGAACCCAGGGTCTTCAACATTATTCTCTAGTATTACAGTTTGAATGTATCTCAAGGTAGCACAGTGATATTTAAACAGCAACACTAAATCGTTTCAAGTTTGTGAACTGCGTCCTGGTGTTATCAGTGAGGGTGACAGGATGTGCTAATGAAGCCTGTCAGGGGCATTTCAATGGCACGTCTGAAGGACTGACTGCTCCTCTCCCTGGATCACAGAAAACTGTGTCACCTCTTAACTGTGGTTAAATGTGCTGCACTCCGGGTTACTTTGTATTTCCTGGATTTGTAAGGTACAGTACTGGAATACCTGATCTTAGCATATAAACTCCCTAAATTCTCCACGGGGCCGGGGGGAGGGAAGCTGGGACGAAGTGAGAGTAGCATCTACATATATACACTACCAAACGTAAAATAGCTAGCTAGTGGGAAGCAGCAGCATAGCACAGGGAAATCAGCTCGGTGCTTTGCGACGCCCTAGAGGGGTGCGATAGGGAGGGTGGGAGGGAGGCTAAAGAGGGAAGGGATATGGGGACATACGTATGCATATGGCTGATTCACTTTGTTGTACAACAGAAACTAACACAGTATTGTGAAGCAGTTATACTCCAGTAAAGATCTATGAAAAAAAAAAAAAAAAGAAACTGCAGGGTGTCTTGAATTTGAGTTTTCAAATGGAACTTCATTTGTGGTGCCAGGACACACTCTTCGAGGTCAAAGTTGACAGGACGGGAGAGGCGTGCTCTGTCCAATCGACTTTCCAAGCCCAGCGCAGATTCCACCCTCAGCGGCCAAAGTCAGCACAGTTGGGAATCATAAACAGGAGGTCTGGAACCATCCCCTCAAGCTTAGGCAACTGAAATCTGGCAGGAAGTGTCTGACAAGCAATTCAAATAGGTCCCAAAATACATCTGTGGAAGTTAGGAAGGATCCAGCAGAGCCAGTCAAAACCAGCAGGGGGGTTTAGATAGGAAAGGCTGAAAATTGCCCTCCTGGTGCAAAAGTTAACCAACAACACGTGTTAAAAGTGCAAGATGGGCCAAGCACTGTGCCAAGAGGTGTGCAGGAAGGGAGAGGTGGATGTGAGCCTTAGATTGTGACTTCAGAAAGCTTAAATTTAATTGGTTTGTGAGATGAGGGGAAGCTGGGGACCACACACAACGCCTGGGACATTTCTGATTCTTCTGGCACTATTTCCTCATCGATATTAGGAGCTTGATAGGCTTAATTTCAGCCAAACCATATCCAATAATAATTTCCAAACCCCAGACCCGTATCATGTTTAGTAATTGTTGGAGGAGGCTAGGGGAATGCTCAAAATAAAAAGGACAAGAGAAAAGACGGTTAAAATCCAAGCTGTTTCAATTAAAGGGTGAAAGAATTAAGAAATAAGCCCAGAGCAACAATAACAACAAAAACAGTGGACTGAAATGACCCTTGATGAGGAAAGAAGAGACAGAGGAACTCAAAAAAAGTGTCATCAAAGGGCTAACATTTTAGAGGAAAGTGGTAGAGAGAGAGAGAGAGACTTCCATTTTTAGGAACTTTGTGAGCTGGTTGTTAAATACAGCCATTATTAAGAAAAGAAAATATATAAACTTAAAATCAAATTAATTACCTTAAAACAAAGGTAGTAGATATTCAAAACTCATCATTTCCTAATAATTTTGCTACCTTTACTACCTCTATGTTCTGAAAACGATTTGTGTCTGTCCTTTCTGTATGAAGGAAATACTATGTAATGTTGAGTTCCTTTGCCTCTCTTCCCAATTCTACTTCTGAAGATTTCAAATCTGTAGTTTAAAATCAGCTACAGTGGGAGTACTTACACCACGAAAATCAACAAAAGCTAAAAACACATAAAGTACATAAAATTATATATACTGGGAGGCCAGGAAGGTAGGCATGTCTTTGCATGAGCTTGATTTATTATTTTGTTGGTTTTCTAGACTTAAGAAAGTGATGGTGGGCAAAGTATTTATAATGCAGATTAAACTTAAAATGTGTCAATTCTTTATCTGTTACTGTGTGAATTGCACAAATAATTAAGAAAATGTTTTTTCCAGTATTTGAAAACTATTATCTGATTCAGGAAAAGAATGAAGCACTTCCCTGGTGGTGCAATGGTTGAGAATCCGCCTGCCAATGTAGGGGACACAGGTTCTATCCCTGGTGCCACTGAGCAACTAAGCCCATGTGCCACAACTACCAAGCCTGCGCTCTAGAGCCTGCAAGCCACAGCTACTGAGCCCGCGTGCTGCAACTACTGAAGCCTGCGTGCCTAGAGCCCATGCTCCTCAACAAGAAAAGCCATCATAATGAGAAGCCCGCACACTGCAACGAAGAGTAGCGCCCGCTCTCCGCAACTAGAGAAAGCCTACATGCAGCAATGAAGACCCAACACAGCCAAAAATTAAATAAATAAATAAATAAGTATTATAAAAAAAGAATGAATAAGTGGAATTTCAATACACATCTTGGTTATTTCACTCTCATATTTCCCACTAAAAGAAAAGAAAACATTTACCAACATTCTTGTTGAAACTACATTCATTCATCCCTATTGCAGTTACAGGTTGGTTATGGATATAAGAGTTCAGAAAAAAAATCAAAAGTATCTTGTGAGAATCAATTAGCAATATGAAATTTATGACAGAGTATTTTACATATTTTATATAAGTTGTTTGCTGTATATCATTCATGGAGGTAAAATTCATAATAGATTTATGTGCATACACACATATCTACATTTTTTTTAGTAATAATTTCTTTTTTTTAATGTCTTTATTGGAGTATAATTGCTTTACCATGGTGTTTTAGTTTCTGCTTTATAACAAAGTGAATCAGCTATACATATACATACATCCCCATATCCCCTCCCTCTTGAGCCTCCCTCCCACCCTCCCTATCCCACCCCCCTAGGTGGTCACAAAGCACGGAGCTGATCTCCCTGTGCTATGCAGCTGCTTCCCACTAGCTATCTATTTTACATTTCGTGGTATATATATGTCATTGCTACTCTCTCACTTCATCCCAGCTTCCCCTTCTCACCCTGTGTCCCCAAGTCTGTTCTCTACTTCTGTATCTTTATTCCTGCCCTGCCACTAGGTTCATCAGTACCGTTTTTTTAGATTCCATATATGTGTGTTACATGTCTACATTTTTTTTTTTTTTTTTTTTTTTTCGGTACGCGGGCCTCTCACTGTTGTGGCCTCTCCCGCTGCGGAGCACAGGTTCCGGACGCACAGGCTCAGCGGCCATGGCTCACGGGCCCAGCCGCTCCACGGCATGTGGGATCTTCCTGGACCAGGGCACGAACCCATGTCCTCTGCATCGGCAGGCGGACTCTCAACCACTGCGCCACCAGGGAAGCCCCATGTCTACATTTTTAAAGAGAGTTGATTATTAAACATTTACCAGCACATCATTGCATAGAATCCAACAGGTACGGTGCAGCTGGGGAACTTAGTGGTAAGACTATAGGAATAGAACCTAAAACCACAATTATCTTTGCCTCCAGACTGGGTAGCAGGTAGTCTCCTCAATAAGCCAAATGCAGGGCCATCTGTGTATATGACGGCAATAGTGTATTGAGAACTGGAGGATACTATAGCCAGTGAGAAGTTAGGAGAAATGCCTGGTTTTGTTTTATTTTGTTTCTTTCCCACTTATCTTTATGGGAGAAGAACTGAATTGTGATTTGACTAATAGACTAAGAAATACGTGTGAGCTGTATTTGTGGCTTATAAACTTCCAAATGTTATATGTGATAGAGATAATAAGAGGGAATCTCTCTGTCTCTGTCTCTCTTCCACATGAGTTCACTCACACCTTTTGGGGATGAACTGAACAAACAAATCACTGTTGCTTATAAGTAAATGATGCAGGGCATATCCTTGAGGTCCTGACCAGGACACACTCGTCAGGATTGGAGTCCAGATTCTGAAGATGAAGGCATTATGTCCCAGGCTGGGTCCTGGCAAGTCTTACATGGGGCTCAGCAACTGTCAGCTTAGATGCCTCTCCAAGGTGACCCCATACTCCAGAAACCCAAGGCTCTAGAACACAGGACTTCCTTTTCTTGGGGCTTCGTTCACTCAAATCTTCAACCCCACCTTCATGTTTTGAACTTGGGATGAGCAGGCAGCCCAGCTGTCATCCACTGTCAACAACCTGTTTCACAGTGAAAAAAAGAAGTTTGGGAGGAGTTAAATAATGGGGAAATTCTTATCTTCCTTCTCTGATTCAGTCAAGGATCTGGGTCAGATGGTATCCATAGTTAGACTCTCGCACACTCACTAGTCTACAGAAACAGGGACACAAGATTTTCTTATTTAAACTAATTTTAGGTGAGGTGACTCAGATCCAGTGCCAAAACTCATGGTGCAGGTATAGTACACAGCATGTCCAGACAGGAACGAGCCTTATTGGGTTCCTGGCCTATGATGGTGCTGCGCACCACGTGTGTCCATTCTAGACCCTTGTTCTTGATAGGTATCTACAACAATGTTTGAAGGGGTCTGGGGAGCCACAGAAAAGCAAAAGGGGTCTGGGGAGCCACAGAAAAGCAAAAAAAGCCACAGAAAAGCCACAGGAAAGCAGAAGACTATTCAGGAACAGCTCTTGAATAAAAATTTTATCATCTATCTATCTATCTACCTACCTACCTACGGTTTCATCCATAAAGCTAAAGTGACTAAATTATATATATTAGGGAGTCAAACAGGCATGTGTTTGCATAAATTGATTTGCCTGGGAGTTACATGTGCCCACAAGAAGGTTGTATGTGGACAGCTAAGGCTGCATGCAGAACAGAGGAGAGGGTAGGGAGTAGCAGAGGAAAAATGGGAGTACTGTACACCTTCTTTTGTTTGAATACAGTGCCTGGGACATGCATTTATCATTCAACAGGAAAAATTTATCGAGGGTGTACAACAGGCAGTGTTCCAGACACTTCGGAAAGTATCGAAGAGCTGCTTTTCAAGAATCTTACACTCTAGTGACATGACACTGATATATATCGCAAGAGGAGGCAGATGAAACAGGGAGAGAAGGACTTATATTACAGTTAGGAAACATAGAATCTCCACAGCAATCTGTGTGTCCTTTTGTTTTTGGAATTTTAATCTGATTATGGATTTTTTAAAATGGTGGCCTGTAAAATCTGTGACCTTTTCATGGAGGATTTAGATTTCTCTTCTCTCCCATCCCACCTCTTCAGAAATAAATGACTGAAATGGATGATCAATGGCCAGGATATTAATTAGACCACCTCTGTTAAATTCTTTGGCATTCTCACTCTTTTCTCCTTACTCTAGTCTACTCTAAAATAGGCCTTGGGGTATCTTACTTGAAACTGGGTGCTTTTTCACACTGCAAAGGCTAAATTAGCTCTCATCTGCTTTGTCTTGACATATGTATTTCCTTGCACTCAGCTAGCATGTCTATAGGACCATTAACATAGTGAGCATTTAGCCAAATGCATCTTTAGAGGAATGGGTGTGGATTGGGGAAAAGAAAACTAAGAAATTCCTCAGCTAATTTTTTGCTGTTTTAAGCCACTTAGACATGTCACTAGGTAGGGAAAAGTGAGCCCATTAGTTCATTGGAGTGGACATCAGTTGGCTTCCCAACATTCGTTCCTCCTTTTCCCCATTGTGTAGCAGACAGATGGTCTGAGTAGACTTCATAAATTGTCTAAACCAATCAAGGTAATGCCATCCTCCCCAACCAACTGGCTGGTTCAGGAAATAAAACCTAGGGCAACATTTGACTAGTTACAAGATGGATCAGTCCATTAAATGCTCAGAAACATTGCTGGGAATGTGAGACACCTGTAGTCTCTCCTCTTTCATAGATGATGTGATACATGGATGAAGCCAAAACTTTGATATGGGAAGTGTTGAGAGACATATAGAGAAGGGGAGTTAGAACCCTGATTACAATGTGTCTGAAGCATACCTAATCTCCAGACGTTTTATTTGTTTAAGCTAATGAATTCTCTGTAATATCTGAGCTAGCTTATTTTATTTAAAAAAATTTTATTAGAGTACAGTTGATTTACAATGTTGTGTTAGTTTCAGGTGTACAGCAAAGTGATTCAGTTATACATATATTTGTTCTTTGTCAGATTCTTTTTTCATAGAGGTTATCACAGAATATTGAGTACAGTTCCCTGTGCTATACAGTAGATCCTATCTTATATATGCTGTAGTAGTGTGTATATTCATCCCAAGCTGCTGATTTATCACCCTCTCTCCCACAATGTTTCCCTTTGATAACCATAAGTTTGTTTTCCATATCTATGTCTTATTTCTGTTTTATAAATGAATTCATTTGTATCATTTTTAAAAAAATTAGATTCCACATATGAGTGATGTCATATGATATTTGTTTTTCTCTGTCTGACTTATTTCACTTAGTATGATAACCTCTAGGTCCATCCTATTTGAGCTCGTTTAAACTAATTTTTTTTTCTCTTACAACCTGAACCATCTTAACTGACAGTCAGCAAGATGTGACAGTGGGGTTTGGGAAGTACATCAGTAACCAAGCACTGTAAGGAAGAGTAAACATTTGCCTGGCCTCATCCTCTGTGCATATTCCTCTTCCCAGGACCATGCTGATTTCTGGCCATCTCTCAGTCACTTTAGGGGAGAAGACATGAGCAATGTTCTCTACTTCCAACATGCCTCTTCTATTGTGACTTCTTGCTCAAACACTGTACAGTCCCTGTACATATTGTCCAAGTAATCACTCAATTTCCCTTTGGAGTAGGAGGGAAAAAATAGGAGGCAATAGGTGAGGCAGATTAGCCAGATGTATTTTGTGACAATTAACAGAAACATCTGAGCAATTCAAATCCAGCCCTTCCCTGTTAAAGAACACTGGCTATGTATCAGTGTAAAGAACATTGATGATGTATATTAGTTTTATTTTTTTCTGACATGTGTTTTTAATAATAATGATGATGATATGAAAGACCCCCAAAGTTGATAGCAAACAGAAAAATGATAGTACTGACCAGGATTTTTTTCCCCCTAAAGCTGGAGAGTGCATTCTTGGGACAACCTTGGGTCAATCCCCATCATCAAAATCTTGCTGTTCTGAGCACATCTCTTCTAAGGACATTCCTTTAGTGAATAATTATTCCCTTAAAAAAAAAAAAAAAAAAACCTCTTCTAAGACTTTACTCTGAATTGTAACCTCATTCATGTAGAAATGTTCTTGATTTTATTTGGGACATTTTCCTCCCACTATTTGCTATATTACCTTATTAAATTGTTCTGTATTCACTTCCATACTTTATTAGTCTTTTCTCAGATAAAGCATTTTGTCAGCTGTCAGGAGGCTTGAAAACATGGTCGTGTTGAGACAGATGGTTTGGTTACTAAGGAAGATGAAACTGAGGTTTTTCAAAAGAACAGAATAAAACAAATCTATTCTTGACACTGTATTAGCAGTGATGATCTTTGACACCTTTTCTCCACACACTTTCTACTATATCTCTCTACCTCTGGGCAAGTCCTCAACTCCACACAGCAGCCCATCCCTCCAGTTCTGACTCACTCTCTCAGTCTAGGCACCTGTGGCTTGGTCTGCCCTCTTCTATAATCTACCAGTACTGGGGGCCAGCCTGGCTCTAATTGGAAGCTACCCTTCAATTCATAATCTGACCTGTACCTCTCACCTATATTCTTTATAAGTCAAACTTTTATGGTATAACAATAACTTAGATCAACTTAAATATATAAAATCTGTGGATTTCTAAAAAAATACACTTAATGCATGTTTATTGTAGAAAATGTCAACAGGGGAAACTCATACCCCAAATCCCACATTCCAAAGATAACTGCACCTAGTAATTAATATATGTACTTCCAGATCTTTGTAAATACTTCTCTACTGTGTGTATAGATATACAGACAAAAATATGGAGAGATATGTTCTAAAACACTCTAATATTGCTATATATTGCAACATAATATATGTGATTATATTATGCATGTAGTTTTATAAGCTACTTTTTCATTTGCCACAAATGAATTGGATTGCCTTTTTGGTAAATATGCATGTACTTCATCTTTGTTAATGATTATAGAGCTGCCAGTTACATTAATATACCATAATTTACTTATGGACATTTTATATAATCCTGTTTTTTCTTATTATGAACTTTGCTGACCTGAATATGTTAGTATTGTCTGGGATATATTCTTAGAAGTACATCTGCAGTGTAAAAGGATATAGACTATTTTTAGAGTTTTTGATTCATATCCATATTTTGCTCCAGAAATGTTGTACAAATGTACGCTTCAGCTAAAGCTTTGACTGTAGTTGTGCGTTATCACCAGGATAAATGTTTGGAGACAACATGACGACTTTTTAAATTAGTTGTTACTAGTCAATTACTATTCAAACAGATTAATAGTGGCCATTATCATTATTCTCGCCATTGCCTTGGACAGAAAATAGAATTGTTGATGTTGTCAAGGATCTGAAATCCTTAATGAAATGAAATAAATTAGTACCAAATGAACAGGGGATTAAAATAAATCTGACAGAGGATTCATAATATATTTGTAGAGCAAAAAACATGTTAGCAAAAATAGAAAATAACATTTATTTCATATAACTTTTATATCAGAGATACAGCATTTATTTTCAACACATTCACTTCCCAAACTTGCTACTTCTGTTATGAGTACCATCAAATCTCCTGTTTTCCAGGATCAAAATCTGAGCTGTCTTTAGTGCATCAAAATCACTCTCAACTCTGTTTAATATCCCTGCTTTTCTATTCCACAAAATGAAATATGATTTTCTGAAGAATAGACACTTGCAGTCTCCTTGCTACCTCTGTTTTTCCCATTTCTCATTCACTTGCTACTTTATGACTAATTAATTTTCCTGAGTTGTGACTCTGACTCAGCTACTCCCCATATCAATGCTATAAATGAATCCTGACTGCTCACGGGATTAAACCCAATTATCATAACCCGGCATTGCATGCCTATGTACAAAGAATATCCAATTCAGCTCTCCAGTGATGGTACCATATTCTCTCCTACCTCTCCTCCTCATTCTCCAGTCTAGCTAACTTAGATCATTATTGTGTCATACTGCACAAAATGTGGTCTACATTTTTTCTATTCTAAAGATTTGCTCATATTATTCGTTGTCCTGGATGCTTCCCTTTCCCATCTCCTAGTCCTGTGTTTTCACTATGTACTATAACTTTGGTCTTTAGTGTTTCAGCTCAAAAGAGACATGAGGCCTTCTGCTGGTGAATTTCCAGCCCACTTTTATTTAGTGCTGTGGGCATTAACAGTAATTTGTTTTCTTATCTTATCCCTGTGGTTAGCCTGCTCTGTTGTTTGTGAGCAGGGACTATGACCAACTCTTCTTGGATCTCCTGTAGTTACCCAATGCCTCAAGTGGAGTGTTTGCTCTAAAATAGCTGTTGGGCACCATGAAGACAGGAAAGGTTAGATGGAGAATTTAGTGGGCTAGTACATATTAAAACATGTTTTGATATTACAAAAAGATGTAAAAATGATGTTGCTTCACAGTTTGTGAAACTAAAGTCACATTAGCTACTCCAAGTTACATGACATATTTTATACTTAGATATCCCATAATCTAGCAAGTGATAATGGATTTCCCATATGATAGATTAGCTCTGTAATGGAAACTTTTTATTCTAAGTGTCTGTGTTTCAAAGGCTAGTACTGTGAAAGGACTTTGCTCAATTAGCCTCTACAGTGATTGACAAAGCTGTTCAAAAATTACCTTCTCCTCCAAGTAGCTAGTATGACTGATCTTACCTGAGCTTTGAGTTTTTTCCAAAAGTGAGAGAAAAATAACTTCCTTTTAAATTTCATTAATTTTATTTCTCAAAATCTCACTTTTTGGAATGCTGCAAAACCTTGCCTTTTATAGCTGGCATGCCCCGAATTGGATAGGTCTCAGAGGAAAGGTAACTTCCATTACTGATCATGCTTCTCCCTGAGCTCCCAGCACCCCCACCAAAAAAAAAAAAAAAAAAAAGAAAAAAAGAAAGAAAGAAGGTGATGAGTGATGAGGCAGCTAAAACCTGTACTATTTTTTTGTTTCCTTCCATATTTTTACTCTAATTTTAAAGAAGCTTAAAAACTAGTTTCTACTGGTAATTTCAGTCCCTATCAATCAGTGAAGTTGGATTGATCCATTTTTTTTAAGGCAGTGAATTTAATAAGAATGCTTAGTCTTGGATTATTTGACTTTGGGTCTGTTATATAATTTTAATAATGATACTAAGGCACGACACTCAGCTGCTCAAAAATCTCCACTGGTTCCCGCTGTCCCTAACATATAGCTCATGCCTGACCTGCCTAGTTCCCTTTTATAGTCAAGCCCCAGTATATCTTTCCATCCTTACTTCTAGGTAAAAGAATCCAGGTATGCAAAGCTAGGCTAAAGATTTTGTTTAATCTAATAAGCAGTGGGACTCATTTCCAGCATTTGATATGGGGAGTAAATGAGTCAGAATCATGACTTTGGAAGATTAATTAAGCATCAGGTAGCAAATACAAGCCCTCCTTTAGACAGAGATGAGCACAGTAACACCTTCTTTTCTTGGATTCCTTTGTTTCACTTTTCTGGAATGCTGATTCCAAAGCTTTAAATCCTACTCATCCTTCAAGGTCCATATTAAGTGCATGAAGCATTTCCAGGACACATTATTCCCTTCCAGACATTCTTTAGCACAGATTATCTGAGCTATCCATGAGACATTCAATTTGTTATTGCTTTGCTATATATGATTGTCATGCATTATCATTTAATGGGGTTTTAATGCATGTTATTTGTTTTTTCAACTAGAGTATACGTTTCTTGAGATCTGAAATTATATTGTATGTGTCACTGGAGCCAACTAACAACTTTATATAACAATGTATTTACTATAGATACGTTTCCAATATTTGGCAAATATTGATCATGTACGATAAAGTTAAGTTTGGGAAAGATGGTGCTCAGTTGCCTCTGGCTCCCTCTAGTGATATCCAAAAGATAACTAGGGGCTGCATGCTCTTGTTTTATCCCATCTATTGTAATTTTACACCTTTCAGATGTGTCTTAGAGAACAAATGCAGCCACCAGCAAGAAATAAAATCATAATTATTATAGCCCTAGTGTATCATCTCTTATTGTATGACAAGAGCTGTTAAAGACATTAGACAAATTATCTCATCTAACCTGCACAAAAACTGTGTGAAATAGTTACTAATGTTCTCCAGTTTACAGGTGAGGAGACAGGCTCAGTCATGTCCAGTGACTTGCCTAAGGTCACACAGTGGGATTTTCCTTCATTTTATTTTATTTTTTTCCAGCTCTACTGAGATATAATTGAAAAATAGTGTTGTGTAAGTTTAAGGTATACAATGTGATGATTTGATATATGTTTGTATTGTGAAATGATTATCACAGTAATGCTGGTTAATATATCCAGAACCTCACATAGTCAGAATGTGTGTGTGTATTGAGAATTTTTAAGATCTACTCTCTTAGCAACTTTCAAATATACAATATAATATGGTTAACTGTAGTCATCATGCTGTACATTACATCCCTGGCATTAATTCATCTTATAACTGGAAATTTGTACCTTTTGACCACCTCCACCTGTTTCCTCCACCCCCACCCATGATCCTAGCAACCACCAATCTACTATTTCTATGTTTCTTTTAAGATTCCACATATAAGTGAGATCATATTGTATTTTTCCTTCTCTGACTTTTAGCATAATGCTCTCAATTTTCATTCATGTTGTTGAAAATGGCAGGATTTCCTTATTTTTTTATGGTCTACATGCACCACATTTTCTTTATATGTTTATCTGTCGATGGACACTTAGGTTGTTTCCATGTCTTGGCTACTGTATCATTTTAGATGAGGTAGTTTGGAGTATTGGGGCCCTTGAATAATTAGACTATTTGTCTGATGTGCGTTATTCCTAAATCTTATTGTATATCTTAATCAAGAATATATGGTTCTGACAAATACACGTACGTAGCAGGTAGTACTTAGTTTAGTTTGAAAAGAAGTAAACAACTGCAAATGGCAATGGAAGAAAGGGAAGAAAAAGCATTATTCAAATGGCCAATGAATTCTCAAATCTCCAAAGAGAGAACTATATTTTTAAAAAATTTTATTGAAATATAGTTTACTTACAATGTTGTGTTATTTGTAGGTATACATCACAGTGATTCAGTTTTATATATATCTATAAATCTATTCTTTTTTAGATTCTCTTCCATTATAGGTTATTACAAGATATTGTATATAGTTCCCTGTGCCACACAATAGGTCCTTGTTGGTTATCTGTTTTATATATATTAGGGTGTATATTTTCATCCCAAACTCCTTAATTTATCTCTCTCCCCCACCTCTTTCCACTTTGGTAACCATAAGTTTGTTATCTATGTCTGTGAATCTATTTCTGTTTTGTAAATAAATTCATTTGTATCATCTTTTTATGCCACATATGAGCAATATCATATGGTATTAGCCTTTCTCTGTCTCACTTACTTCATTTAGTATGATAATCTCCATGTCCATCTATGTTGCTGTAAATGGCATTATTTCATTCTTTTTATGGCTGAGTAATATTCCATTGTATATACCACATCTTCTTTATCAAGTCATCTGTCGATGGACATTTAGGGTGATTCCATGTCTTGGCTATTGCAAATAGTGCTGCTGTGAATACTGGGGTGCATGTATCTTTTCAAATTAGAGTTTTCTCGGGTTATATGTACAAGATAGAGAACTATTTTAGAATAGGCATTATTTGGTATCACTTTGCATGTATATAGGCTTAATTTAAAAACTCATTGTTTATATCATTTAAAAATTGTCACCTTTTAAATGTACATTGTTTTCAATTAATGACCTATCATTACATGAATTTTGTTATAATGGATAATGTTTTGATTTAGAAATAATAGCAAGGTTGAAATGTATGATTTTTATTAATTAAATGATTTGCATAGTAACAATGAACTTACTTTCCCCTCTATTAGTATCACCATTTAAATTGAATTAAGATTGAAACAGTATCATTTAAAGTGGGAAAAGATTATATAATGCTAATATTAGTGTTGGTCTCATATCCTAGGGAGAGGGCATCATAGCAATACACAATGAATAAAATACATAAAAAATATCTTTTTTATGTATTTTATCCATTCCACTTTACTTTCTTGCAGGGAAGTAAATGATGCAGGTGCCCTTATATGAATAATGGTAGACTTTCAATATAAATATATTTTGGAATTGCACATTGCCCCTAGCTAGACTGCACCAATATTTTAAGAAAAGTAAAACAAAACTTAAAAGTCTCTCTTTCGCTTTCTCTTTTTTTTTAATCCCCCGGAGCACACGTTATTATTAACAAGAGGCATCTGGTTCTCATTAACATTAAGAGAAGAGATCTATCTTAGGAATTATGATTTAAGTTGAATTGTAGGCCAAGAGAATTAGCCATCCCTTCTGCCTCATATGCATTTGTAGCCATGCTAATCACCAGTGGGGAACAGAGCTCTCCCTTTTTTTTCTTTTGCAAAATGAATTAAATAATGTAAAAGTCACTAAACTACTAAACTGTAGGGCAAGTAAGCCATATGTGTATGTGAGATTCAGAGTGTGAGAGAGAGAGTGTGTGTGTATAAGAAAGAGAGAGACAGAGACAGACATAGAGAGAGAAGCAAGTCTTGGAAATAAGCTGTCCTTTTGCCATTCATAGCCGGCATTCCAAGAAGGAGATCAGGTCTTACAACTTCTCCATGGTCTTGTGAAAACGACCTTTGGGGATTATCCAGGTGCTTGGAAATGCAGTAAAATAATGATTTCTCATTAAAAAAAAAAAGAAAGTGGAATTTGAAGTGATGAATGAGAGGTGTCCAGGGGGAACATGGACTGTAAGAGCCAAGAGATACAAAGTGATCCAGAAGCAGAGCTGTGTAGTGCGCAGAGCCCTGAAACCTCAACAGACGGAAATAGATTTGCAGCCTCTCTCTGCCAGTCACTTGCTGTGTGACCTGGAAAAATTACATAACCTTTCTGAGCCTCCTCTTCTTCACCTGTAAATTAATATTTATTTCACAGGGCTGTGGTGAGGATTAAACTAACTCAAACCCTCTCTTTGAAATGCCTTTAAAAAGTACTCAGTCCCACAGTAGAGTTGTATGCTCTCAACATGTTTGTTTCCTTTTTGGCTTCTTTCATCTTACTTTGGGAAGGCCTCCAGGCTGTCACCTGCTTGAAATATCTGCACAGAGTCACGTTATTCTCACATAATGGCGCATCCTGATTACCTCCGATGAAGTCAGATAAACAGATCAGAAGCTTCAATTTCACCTGGACTAATAAAATAATGGCTTGTTCATCTACAATTTGGCCCCTGAGCCAGACAGGTGCCAAATACATTGACCTTGACTTTCCTTAAGGAGATGCTCAGTTCCCTCTATTGCTAAAGATGGAAAATAAAGGTTGGGTGATAGATCTTATTTTCTTCTGGCCCAGAATTAGAAAGTATTTGTGTGTGTGTGTAGGTTTTCAGATGCTTTCCTTTTCTCCCTTCCTTTCCTACCTCCCCACCCCTTTTCCCACACACACAGAAAAAGAGAAAAAATAAATAAAAATTTGATGCTAGAAAAGTTTGACTGAGTTTCACATTTTAGTAAAGTAAGCACATGACCTAACTGGGGAAAAAGCATTTTGAGAAAATAGGTCTCTCTACCTTGCTTATGAAGCTGAAGTCTTAAAGTGGTCTGTCATGGCCGAAGTTTGAAACAAAGCACTGAATGTCCTTTAACAATACTAAGGTAGAGGTTGAGAGGAGGAGAAAGCTGGTCCACAGAAGGCTCATTAGATATTCCCACAGGAAAAATATTGTTGTGGTTCTATAACTCTACGCTGTTGAAACCAGTGGTTCGCAAAATGCAGAGTGATGAAATAAGGCTTATTTCACACTCTTGCTTCATTAGATTTCAGGTTTGGGAGTGAAGGGTCATAATATGTGGCCAAATGGGCTAGAAAAGCAGTTGAAAGAGTAAAAGAGGCATCAAGGAGAGGTCAGAGGTTTCACAGTGAGAAAATTCCCATACAAGCAAATGGAAATAAAAGTTTTGCCATGACAGGGTGGAACAGGGGCAAAATGAACCTCGACATTTCCACATTAGACAGGAGTTGTTAAATCCTGTGCTCTGCAGATCGTGTTTGTGAGACATTCCCTTGGATGAAGGCCACTGATAAGTATTATCTTTATTTTATTTTATTTTTTAACATGAACTATCATTTATTAAAATCAAATGCATATTAGTTTGCTTAAATCTCTGACAATTTTTATACTAAAAGAAATAAAACTGTTTAACTTCATTTAACTCAGCTTCAAAATTTTCTTTTGACCTAAGAGTAAGTCTCTGATGAAATTAGTGCTCTACCCAAAAATTTTTTAAGAAACGCTGTTCCAATGACCAACAGGAGACTCCTAATCTTTTTCCTGTTGGGCTGTTTCCGCTGGCAATGGAGGAACCAATTCATGATTGAAAGTTCATGTCAAATAGGAGACAGTATCCATTCATGAAAAAGATCAGGGTTCTTGGGGCACACTGATACATTTTGTTGTGGGCTCTCATAAACAGGCTTCAAACCCCACCACTCCCTCTTTCTGGGTAGAAATATTTCTTTTTGTGTGAGAAATATTTCTCACACAATATTTCAACTCTCTCAGCACTGGCTTCTTTGTCAGTGTAAAAATAATAAAGCCTACTTAAACAGGATGGTTGTAACAATTAGATAAAATGATAATGATTCATATGAAATGCTCTGTAAAGCCCAATGAGCGCTACATGGCATTATTTTAATCTTGATATTCTTTTAAGTAATCTCATGACTTCTTCATGTGTCTTTCCTTTTGATGCTGTAAAACAAATTGCAAAAGGGAAGCGTGAATGTTCTGAGGTCTCAAGATTACATTAGTTGTGTGACTAGTTAGGAGAGGAAGTGAGGTCAGCCCCAGGCCTCTCTGGACTCCTACTGTTGGGTCAGGATGGTAAGACACTTCCTTAACCAGATACATAGTATTTACCTGAAACTAAGTCTTATCATCAGGCCTAACACTGAAACACTAGACTTTAGGAATTCTCACTGACACTTAAACAAGATTCTCATTATTACCATTATTTATTAGTTTTGTTCAGAAAATCCTAAACAACATGTAGTTTGAATCATGTGAAATTATTTTTGTGGGTCAAAAATGGGCAGATATCAGTGATTTCCTATGGTTCCACCTAAAATATATCTGAATATCCTCTAAAGGACAAATTTAAGGGGCCTCAAGCTATACAAAAATGTATAGTTTGAGTAAGAGGATAATTAGGAAAAAATACAATCTAATTGTCATATTGGAAACTTACAGATTTTTTTTCTTTTTTTCTTCATGAAATTTTAATGACGTGTTTGAGACTATATAGGGAACTGGACCTTTATGGGAGAAATTGCATGACTTCCTCACAAAAAGGCAGACCTAACTTGAATCTCTGCTCACATATAACATTGATTAGGACATGGTATTTTTCCATCACTCCCTGCCCCGTTGTCTAAAATTGATCCTGCTCAATTATAGTTGCTTGTTATAAATATTTGTTAATGAAGTTGTTAAGTGAATGGGCAATTGTAATGCCAGTGTCTATATTGTAGGTATTTGCATCCAGGAAGTTCAAAGCTCCTCACATGTTTGATAATACCCATCCCAATCCTTGTGATTAAAAATGGGAAGTCCCACTTTACCTACTACTGGCTGTGTAATTTGGAGAAAATGGTTTATCCTTTCCGTGTATGACTCCCATGTTTCAAGTGGAAATAAAGACGTAAAATTGAACTCATTTGCACCTTGTACATAGTGGAAATGAAAATCTAATCCCCATCTGCAATATTACACTCTCAAATACTCCTTTAACCAAAGCAACCAAATTGCAACTCCATTTTAGTCCCTTATATAAGGTCCTTTAAACTCCGAGAACAAAAGACAATATCTTGCAGTGCTTTTATTACTCACTCACAGTAGAGGGTGTGGGAACATTAAGAAATTTTGGTTTTCTGGGAGGCCATGGGCAGTAATATGACTAATGTGATAAGAGCTGCAATTTGTCAGACATTTGCTGTCTGCCAGGTACTGAGGCATGATGCAACACTTTTGTGTTGAGAGAATGACTTTAAATTCATGGAGCAGTCAGAGAAAAGAGGCAGAATAGGCAGGGGCTGGATCAAGAAAGGTCTTGGATGGATTGGGCTTTAATTGTCAGAGCAGTCGGCAAGACCTCAAGAGAACCCTGCAAGGATTAAGTTGGGGAGTCACATGGAAAGGTTTGCATTTAAGCGAAATCTCTCTGACTGCAGGGCAGAACAACCTATAAGAGGGCAGAGACTGGAATTTCCCATGTAGGAGGCTGTTTCTATAATCTAGATGGGAAGAAAGAGGGAAAGGGCTAATATGGGAAGGAAGTAGAGGAGGAGATGTCAGAGCAAACCACTCCAAGATGAACCACTCCTTCTGTTGGAGGCAGAAGGAGGCTGCACAGAGAACGCTGTAGAACACGTGAAAAGCATGTTTTCCAAAGATGGCCAGAACCATATCTTCTATCCCACATGCTCTTATGTAACTTGACCTCCTTCCCACCCACCCTACTAACCCAGACATCCAGAAACAAAGTCAAATTTCCCTCCTCTTGACTCTGGGCTGACTTGCTTGTGAAACTAGAATGCAGCAGAATGGCCTTCAAGGCTATGCCAACTTCTGCCATGGTCTCATGGACTCTCTCAGAGCCCTGCCGCCATGCTCTAGGAAGCCCAAGGCACATGGAAGGGCCATGTGATGGTGCTCCAGTTGAAAATCCCAGTTGAGCATGACCTTCAAGTTCATGAAGTTCGTGAACCAGCCCAGGTTCTCAACGTGTAAGTAGGGAAGTCTCCAGATGATTTCAACTCCCAGCCGTTTCTGGGAACCCGGCCATTCTCTCATTCTCTTATAGCTGAGGCCCCAGACACTGTGGAGTTGATCAGGTCATCCCCACTGTGCCCTTTTTAAATTTGAGTTCTCCTGAATCATTTGCAAGTGGGTATTAATACTTTCTCTTCCCCAAGAGCCACTGTAGAGAAGTCAGAAACAAGTGGAAGATGGACCTAATTAGAAAGGAAGTCGCTGATCCAGAGTTTATTTTTCTGTGAGAAAAAGGAACATGGACATGGAAACATTAATTTCAAAGTTGATGGAGTGCTACCTAGAGAATCGTCAGAGAAGAGGGGTCTATCATACAAAAGAGGAGAATAGACCTCCTTACATCATCCTACATAGAAGAACCCAACCCAGGAGGTATGAATAAATAATCAGGAATCTGGGCCAGGAGGCAAGAATCCCAGAGAGCAAATAGAATCTACATTTTTTAAATAGAGGGAGGATAAATAAAAAGTTTCTGGCATGGAATTGCAATGAATTTATTATACAGTCAATTCATGAGATCACCTTGAATGATTGGTTTGGTGGGGAAGGATGAGATGGGAAAGTATGGCTGGAAACAACTAAGTTTCAATCACCCAGAGACTTCTAGATTTTTCCCAAATAAAATTAGGTGACTCTCAGACTTACATTCAGGAGGTATCTGAATGTAATATAAAATTAGGTCCTGGGACAAAAATACTTCCAGTGAGAGGTGGCATTATTTCTGATGAGATGTAAGGTAAAGACAAAGAAAGAAACTTTTGTTAAGGACAGTGTCTTTAGAGTTTTGGGTAACTTTCCTGAACCTTTAGTTATCTTTCTTGCCCTTTCTCTATGTTTTCCATTGTTATGTCCCTGATATTCCTGAGGATTCAGCTCAGACTGTGCTCATTTATTTATTCTCTGGGCATTTTGTCAAACACAATTATAGACCAGACATCTTGCATGGAGATACCTATACAAAGTCAAGTAGCATAGTGCCTGTCTTCAAGGCACTCCTCTTCTAGTGGGGGAGACACATACATAAATAGACCATTGCAGGACAGAGAATAAGTCTACAATAATGATCCATGTGTCACAGTCCTACGGAGACAGGGAAGAGAGGTTCTGAGCCTAGACTATGTATCTCATAAAAGAGCTTCCACAGGAGGTTCTGCTTGGAATGTTCCCTGAAGAATGAAGAGGAGGGAGCAGACAAAGTAGTGATGAGAAAGAGGGAAGGTGGGTGAGAAGGGATTATTAACATGTGCAGATGCCTGAGAGGTGGGAGAGATGAGAGAACAAGAGTGTTCCTGGAATTACTAGTTCTCCTCTTAGGAACACACCTCCGTCCTTCATTTTCACTTTATATGATCCCTCCCGTAGATCCTCTCACACTATCAGGTGCTGCACTGTACTTATTATTTGATCAGTCTGTTTCCCTGGCTGATCTATGAGCCCCTTGAAGAGAGGGTTGTAGCATTTATCTGAGCATCACTAGTACCCAGTTCAGTGCATATTCAATACACACCTACTGATCTAGCTCTACCTGCATTTACTGTCAGTGTAAAGGCCCTGCAGTATCAGCCAACGCAGCTATTCAATAAAACAAGCCTCTGAACTTGATTTCCAGCCAAAGGTATCACTGGAATAAAATGTTGATTACCACTGAGCTTATATCACCAACTCATCTCTGAACCTGGTTTCCCTTAGGGGTTCACCCACACAAGAGGGAGGGAGTTTTGAATCACTCAGACCTGTATTAAACTCTGCTCTGGCCCTGCCCATTGAATGGTCTTGCACACGTTCCACTTCTCTGAATATTGTGGTTCATATCTGTAAAATAGAGATGACAATACACTCAAAGTTTTGATGTGAGGATTAAGTGAATTAAAGATTGGAAGCTCTTTGTAGTGTTTAGCATGTAGGAGGCACTCAATACAGGCTGGTTGTATTTCCTGCGTTTTCTCCTCCCCTCCTTCCAGCTTCTATCCTGTATGGACTGGCCTGAAGGTCATAACTGAAGAAAGATATGAATTATTAATGCAGCTCCCTTTCATCAATTATTTAACCCCAGCTGCTAGGTCTTCCTATATACCACGTCTCATCCTTTTAGAGCACAGCTGGAGAGGCCCCACCCCTGGTTCCCAGGTGAAAGGACTGAGATCATTTGCCCCCCACCACACAGTGGGGAAGGGACCGATCTAGAATGGAACCCAGGAAGCGGGTTTTCAAGGGTCTGAGAGCTGATTGCTAAGTTTTCCAAAATTTTGTGAGCTAGCTGTTAAGCAGAGCTATTGTGCAAATTAAAGTATAATAACTTTAGAATTATTAAAAACAAAAGTGAAAGTACTTAAAATTAATCACTTCCTAATTATTTCCTACATTTTACTATTACCTATGTTGGGAGTCAGCAAACTACAGCCCACTGGTGAAGTCTGCGCCATCAACTATTTTTTGTAAATAACGTTTTATTGGAACAGAACCAGGCCCATTTGTTTTATCTGTAGCTGGTTTCCACTAAAATGGTGAAGTCGAATGGTTGTGACAGAGATTATATGACCTGCGATGACTAAAGTATTTACAGTCTGGTCCTGACCAATGCCTGACTGAGATCTTGAGGTCATTTGCATCCATTTTATTTGTAGGTTGGAAACACTACATAATGGTGTGCTACTGCACATCACTTCCCAATTCTGCATTCAGTGATATCATATCAGTAGCTTGAAAGTGACCATGGTGTGGGTATTTACACCATGAAAATTGGCAAACATCACAAATCAGAATTTCTTTTTGTTTATTGTTTGTTTCTGGAGAGCCAATTGTTGAGCAGTTACCAATATGTCCCTGAACCCAGGTCTCTTAAACTTGATTCCTCAGTGTAGTCAAGATACAACCAGGGAAGGAAAACCATGGTAGGTAGCTAGAATGATCTTTGTAAGACGGTTGTACAAATGTGTCCCATTTGACATTGATTTAAATTTGGACATTTGTAAAACCTTACAAACTGAGCAAGTAAATATTCTTAAATGAGGCAAGACAATATTTGTAAGACTGTTGGCTTTGTGTTTAATGCTGGAACTTCGAATTCCCAGGACAGGCAGTTAGGAGGGGTGGGTGGGTGTAAAGCTCGGGGCGGGGGGGCGGGAAAGGCAAAGTGGAACCCACAGGCACAGGCTGGAGCCCCTGAGGAAGGACTGAAACCTGTGTCAGTTCTTGTTGACTCTGAACTTGGTGAGACTGTCCTTCAGAAGCCAGGTCCTTCATCACAGAGCTGAGCACACAAACTCAGCCCAGGAGTTAGAGAAGCTGAAGGAGGATTCAGTGGAAGGTGGAGCAGGTGCAGGCCCAGCTCCCATTTCATGCCATTACATGATCATATGTAAGCTAAAAAATGGCTGCTACTTCACTTCCTCTTTCCAAATCTTGCCCAGTAATTCCTCCTGTGACCCACTCTAATGGGAAATATACAGAGAAGAGAATTCTTGGAAAGAGAAACCTAGTCAAGTTGACATATCTCAAAGCCACCGTACCTCTCCAGTGTATTTCTTTGGGAATGTTTAACTCAGTGAAAGCTTAGAGAAAGAAAAGAAAGTCCTCCATGGGCTATGCTTTGCAGTTGGATCTGGATGAATATTACCCCTAATACTGATCTGTATTCCAGTAAAAGATAACCCATTCAATAATAATACTTACTCGCTTGGTTTGGAAGGTTTTTTTCCATTGTCCAAGTTTAAATCAATGTCAAATGGGAAACACATGGTTTACATTATTTACCAATAGAAATTATCAACTTTATAAGCAGCCAGCTGAACATCTATAGTACATTTCATTTGCCATTCTGCTGAAAAAGTTAACCCACAATTACTTCCTGTGGATCCACTCACTAAATTCAGCATACAGATTCCTTCCCACCAGTATACTCAATTACTGGTGATAGTGAGAAGTGATCACCTTCTTGTGATGACACATAAGGTTTGAGAAGAATGCAAAAATGTACAACCAGTGCACCTGGTTAAGATTTACTATCCAGAAACACTTAAAAATCCACATGGTTTTACAACAATGATGATGTTGACCTAAAACAATGGAGGTATTCCTGTGCATGTGGTTTTCTCCGGTTACGGGAGTGGTGTTTTACAAAGTGACAGATGTTGTTTTGCACAGTATGATTAATATGGCAAGTTGCTCAGTGGCCCAAGTCCAGTATACCCAGCATATTTGGTGGTGAAACCAGCCTTAGACTACAGAGCAGTTGAATTAGGAGCTGCAGACAGGAGCAGAAGAGAGCAGAGGGGAAGGGCATTTGTGGAGGGTCTGTTATGTGCCAGATGCTTTATATATGATATGCATTCTCACTTTGTCAACCTAATGTTGTGTTAAGAGGATAGCATCCGACCACCTGGGGTTTAATTTATGCTTGGTGCTAACTTGTCAAATGCGACCTTGGGCAAGTTATTTAACTGCCCTGTGTCTCAGTTTTCTCCACCGATACCTTGTGCAGAAGGTCTTTGGAAGATCAGACAAGAAACTGCGTTCAGGGACTTCCCTGGTGGTCCAGTGGTTAAGACTCTGTGCTTCCACTGCAGGGGGCATGGGTTTGATCCTTGGTCTGAGAACTAAGATCCCCACATGCCACGCCACACGGCCAAAAAATAAAAATAAATCAATAGCTTCAAAAAAAGGAAACTGCATTCAGAGAACTTAGAAGAATTTGAGGCACTGAAAAGGGCATGACAAATGTTATGATTATTATTTGGTCGTCTCCATTAGGTGGTGGGTCAAAATCATCCCAGGACTGGCCAGGAAATTGAAAGGGAAATCAAATGACTCTTCAAAGTTTACTAGGTACAGTAACCCAGTCTATCCAACATTAGAACCCATGCCATTTCCAATAGACCTTGCAGGGTCTAAATGACAGAACATCCACCAGTGACCAGGCACTCTGCTGGGCCCAGTTGATTGGACACTGGGCTTTTAGTAGGAAAACAGATGGAAATTGGATGAACAAGGTTATTTGAACTATAATATGGAGGTTTTTTGTTTGTTTTCTTTAATACCAGAAAGAGAAGCAGGTACTCTGTTTGGAAAGCACTGTCGAGTTATCAAAAGTTTTTGAGTAGTGCAGAGACATGACTTGTTCTACCATATCCTGAAGGAATCTACTCCCTAATCAAGCAAAAATTGGTCATGTTAGGTGACTATGAAATAACTCATTTGTGAGAAAGATCCAGCTATTTCCTGTGTAACTCACAGGGCAGTCTGACTGGACCTTGGCTAACCAGGGCATGTCTCTGTTGGTATCATCCTGGTCCACATGGCTCGCCAAGCTAGACCCCCTGGAATCGTTTTCTACTCCTTCCTCTCCATCACCACCACATCTTAATCAATTAAGCAAGTCCTGCCAACTACTGTACCTTAAAGCTTTCTCTTGCTCTCTGGTGCCCCTGAAAATACCTTCCTTCCCAGCCCTGACGGTCTCTCACTGTGTCTGGTAGTATAGCAAAGTGGTTGCAGCTCTGGCTCTGAACCCACCAGACTTCCTGGAGTGATGCTCCTTCTCTGCCAGGAACTGGCTGCGACCCCTTGGTCAAGGTACTTAAACTTTCTGACTCGTAGTATTGTTGAGGAATTTAAAGAGTCCATAGTAGTGTAGGCTTAAAAAAATGCACAATGTGAGAGTTGCGAGTTAAGTTTTATTTGGGGCAAAATGAGGACTGCATCCCAGGAGACAGCGTCTCAGATAGCTCTGAGAAACTGCTCCGAGGAGGTGAGAGGAGAGCTAGGATGGAGGTGAGAGGAGAGCTAGGATGGAGGTGAGAGGAGAGCTAGGATGGAGGTGAGAGGAGAGCTAGGATATATAGGAGTTTTGCAACAAAGGGCAAGTAGTCCAGAACATCAAAAGAACCGGATATCCCAAGTTAAGGAATTTAGCTCTTTTCTATGTAAGGGAAGATGCAAGAGTCTGGGCTCACTGAAATCATTCCTTTGAGATGCACCTCAGCTATCTGGGGCCAGTATCCTGTGTTTTCACATCCTGAGTTTCCTCAGGGCTCACGGTTGGGAGTGGCTGCAGTCTGATGGCTGCTAGATGGCAGGTATTCTTTCCTTCCTGAGTTTCCTCAGAGCTCACCAGCTCATATGGGAGGGCTGCAATTGCTGATGACTGTGACATCCTTTGTTTACTGATATGGCAGGAAATATTTCATTTCTCAGTAGTAATGTGCTTTAAACAGTTCCTTAAATGTAAGAGGAATTCAAAGAATGCACATGCTGCTGTTGATTACGATGTCCACAACAAGGACAGTATCTTATAACCCAATGTCTGTGGACCCAGAGCCTCCCCACTCGAAAGCAATGTCCTTGGTTGTATTTCTAAGATACTTGTCTCATCTTCACCTTCACTCCACCACCTGCATACCATCCCTTAATCATTGCACTGCTGGTCTTATCTATGTTACTTACATGAATGTTACAAAGTGTGCACAAGAATGTCCCTTGTTATATAGCCCTGCATACCTTCAGGAGTTTCATGCCTTTTTACTCTCCTGCCAATTTATGCTCCATCAAAGACCAAGTACTTATGGTCCCTGGAACACACCACATTGTGTCTGTTCAAATTCATGTCTTATAAGAAATGTCTTGTCCTTAGAGAGATCATTCTAGACCACCATGGTAAGCTCTCTTTTTCCTAACCTTTATTCTCATCCCCCTTATGCTGATTTATTTTTCTCTATAGCACTTGTATATTATACATTGACTTGCATATTTATTCCTAATCTGTATCCCCTACAAAAAAGAACATCAGGCAGACTATTTGTCATGCTTGTCACTGTATTGCTCACACCTAGAATGGTGCCCGCCTAATAGTATGTGCTAACTCTTTGTGGAAGAAAAGAACAAAGAATAAGCGAAGGAACAAATAAACGGATGTCTCACACCTCTGTGCTTTCAGAGGCTAGTCTCTGGAACAATAGCCTTTCCCCACCTGTCTTCCCTAGGAGTTCTGATGTGTGCATTGAAATCTATCTCAATCTAACTCCACTGTAAATCCTCCCTTGATTTTCAAGTTAACGTGAAACTCTTCGCTTCTCCTGTCTTTGTGAATTGGATTTATAATTATCATAACATGTGCAAATGTTTAACAAGTTGTCCCAATGTACACTTTAAGAACCCTGGGACAGAGGTGGGACTTTAATGGGGCCAGCGTAGGCTTTCATAGGCATTTGTAAGACCCTAGGTAGACAGTTTTTGGATTGAACTGTGTGCCCCCAGAGGTCTTTTTATGGCTTGTTGATGATTAACATTGTCAGGGGCATGCCAGTCTAGAATCTCCTCTGTTCAAAACTGAGAGCCCCCAGGGGCACAAGGCAGACTCATTTGCCCATATTGCTCACGGACCTTGCCCTCGGGGATCTGTACAGCTCAGTTGCAAAAGGATCAGAGGAAGCAGATGTGAATGATGACCTGTGTTTGTGTTTGATAAAGAAAATTCTGGGAAATTGAATGAAAAATCAGGCCACTTGCGCAGCTCATGACAACCTACCAATTCTGTCTACTGGCCTCCCGTATCCATCCCTTTTAGGTTTTGAAAAAGCCAGAGGAAGTTTAGAGATTCTAAAATAATTCCCAGTGCAAAGAAATTTGTGTGCCAGAAACAAATTTTGTCTCTTCGAGTTAGGCCATTCTTTTTATTTTTTTATGTCACATGTAGAAAGTGGATTGAATAACTGGAAAAATGAGTTTGGGTGTACAAAGCCCCAGTGACCTGGTGGATAAAAGCCAGTCGTGAGGGGAGTTAGTACTGTGGGGAAAAGAAATTGATAAAAGTTGAACCCTTCACGTTTAAGGTTGGTTCTGACCAGAAATACAAAAACCAGATATTTTTTCATACCTCAATTTGGGACACAGTTTGGATTATTGTTTCTAAGATTGTTCTAACACTTCTGTGTAGCTTCTAAAGGAACCCCTGATTATATATATATATATACACACACACACACACACACACACAGACATCTCCCATCCTCTATTCTTCAGTTAAGTTCTTTGATCTTGTCTTCCCTGAAACTATATTCTTATAGCAGACTAAAGACTGGCCATGTTGAACATTTTCTTGCAAAAAATAAATCACTAGGAAAAAAAAAATGCCACTTTTCAGACTGAGTTGCAATCACTAGCAGCAAACTGCCACTATCCAATATCTGGATAGGAAAAGTAAATCTGACAGGATGTGTCTGAGGACAATTTGCCAAAAGCAGGGACTATTGAGAGCATAGAGGACTTTTATAAAAGACAAGTTTTCACTCAAATACAAAAAGCATTTCATGCAGACAGAATGGGATGGAAATCCCATTTTTCTCTTGCTTTCTGTTCCCTGTGAGAATCAGAGAGTGCACAAAACCGTGAAAACAATAGGCCCAGCTGCAGGGGCAATAAGACAATTTATTAGGGATATGACATTTTTAATGAGAAACACTTGCTTGAAGAGAACAAAAGGGCTTGTTTGGTCAGAAGGATGCTCTTGAATCTCTTCTGAAGTGCATGAAAAAGTAATTTCATTTACGCATCATACCCCGAGCAGTGGAATTTCCTCAGGCTCCAGATGTTGTCCGGCACAGACGCTGAGCAAATGGAATGCATGTCCTGTGAGTTTTTTTATAAAACGTAACTCAAGGGAATTTTAGGAGTTTTGTGGCTGAGAAAATCATTAGCAAATAATGAGCTTAAGCAAGGAAGGCTGAGGTTGGCAGTATGTTACTGGATATACAGAATTATTCACAATTCTCTGAAATTGAATAGGGAGATCAGTTTTCAACTTAGAGAAATAGAAATCGTGGGTGTAGCTGCTATAGCTTAGACTTCCTCATTGGCCTCTGAAAATGAATTCGTAAATACTGTTTTGACTAGATTTCCAAAATGATTATAAATAATCTATTTATAATTTGAAATTTCAAACAAAGATTATTACTGTATAGTAGTAATTCAAAAGGGCAATGCCACTATTTCCTCTTGAATTCCCCTCTGAGGAGTGTTCACTGTATCCTCCTTCAGACCAGGTGAAGAAGATACATCCAGTGATAGCTTTCCAGAAGAAGGAGAGAATCATCGAGGTACCTCTCTTATCTAACTACAGGGCTGAGTGAACACAGGTTGCCGTGTTCCCTGGAGAACCACCAGGAATTCTCTGTGGGCTTTTCCAAGCCAAGTCCCTCACCAGCTCTGGCAAAGGCCTGTATGAGTGGCTTTGGAAGACCATGGTTCATGTAGGATGTTTTATTTAGCTAGAATCTGAGGGCCAACTGTGCTTAAAAATTTAAGAACAAAATAAGCCTTTGATTCAAGTGTCAAATCTGTTCATAGGACCCAAGTCTTGGGTGCCACTTCAGTTGGAAGAACTCCCGTTAGGAGAATTCACAAAGATGCAGGTGCACAGTCTATGGGGCAGCCATGGACATGAGGGTAGAAGGAGCTGAAAGACTGTTGCACTGCTACTCATGGCCTAAAAGGGGCAGGTGTCTTCTAAATGTCTCACCAACCCCCTGCATAAGAGGACTTTAAGCTCCTTGACATTACCAGCACAACTGCCATTTCATCATCATGACAACAACAATGTTTTTGTCAGCACTTACCATCTTACCATGCACTAGTTATTATCTATAGCTATTCATAACCTTTAATCCTTACCTATTCTCAACAGAGCAAATCCATCCCCATATTTTAGGAAACAGAAACCGAAGCTCAAAAAGGTTAGGTAAGTTGTCACAGGTCACACATCTAATTAGCGATAAGAAAGGTGCCATGGGTCCTCAGCAGCTGATAATCTGCCCATGCATAAATTCATGGGCCACATTTATAACATTTGGCCCCACATTTATAACAAGGGATGAGGGGAAACTATAAAATAGGGGAAGCAGGCATTCAACCCTGTATTTAGAGATCTGGCTTGGGTATTGCAGCTCTCTCTGGCTCCAGGAAGTGGTTTTTAAATAAACCTCTTCAAAGCAGTAAATCATCTTCCATCTCTTAAGCAGATGGGTGATAAACAAAGTCAGTGAAGTAATGCCCATATATATGTTAACCTAGCGATTGAAACGTGTGTGGGGGAATCTTTAATCTGTCAATGAGATTGAGTAGGAATGCAGCAAGCTAAGGCCAAAGCTCTTTATTACCCTATATCAGGGCGGCTCTCACTGTTGTCTGCTTGTTGACATTGTCTACCTGGCATTGGCTCAGTCATGAGGCAGAAAATGACTAGGATCAAGACCAACTAACACATTCCCCGCAGATGTTTATTGCTATCTGCAGTGAAGACAGCATCTGAGGAGTTCCCGGCAGCCGATATTCTTTTTACGAGCAAAAAGCAGCCCTCCCAGTGGAGAAATCATGTTGACCTTAAGCCAACAAGGGTGATAGTGCTTTCAACAACAAAGGACAATCAGGGCTTTTTATCCTAAAATGACTGAGTTCTGATCAATGTTTTTGAATAATGAAATTGGCCAAGAAATACAATTTCACTGGTCTCCACCTACCTAGTGTTTATAAACGAGCACAGGGAATGACTTTTCCAGAACCCAAATCTAGAAAGATCATTTCAAACTAAAAATTGCACTATTATATTAATGGCTATTAGCTACTGAAGACATGCTATGCTCTGCCATCCAAGATATGCATGCTATGCATTTTCCCTTTTATTCTTCCTAATCACTCTATAGAGAAGTTACTATTGTTTTCCCTTTCAACACATTAGGAAATTGAGGCTCTAACAGACAGTTTGCTCAAGGTTACACAGCTAGTCAGAAATGGATTCAGAGTTATACACAGGTCTGTCTGAATCCAAAGCTAGTAATCTCAACCAGTTTAATTTTTCAGTAAAATTAAGGCAATTTACTTGTTCCACTAATCAACCAAAATGACCAACGACAACCTAAAGAGAACATCTGAATAGCAGAGGCTAGAATATGAATTTGGGGGTGAAAATAGGGTTGTTTTGAGAGGGTGATGTTGAGTTTTGGATTAAGTAACACAAAACCACTCAAAATAGCTCGAGCAAGATATGGGGAGGAGTTAGGGCTAGTTTATGGTCCCAAAACGCTGAGAATGACTCTGATCTTTGAAAGGGATTATGTATGGATGTAGAAGCCATTAGCATATTTCTCCACCCTTTCTTTCCTTTGTCACCTGCCTCATCTCTGCCACCTTCTGCCTGTCTGCTCCTTTGTCATTGCCTTTTGAGACCAGCTTCCCCCTACATGGCTGCCTAATAACTCTACTTCAAACAACTACTCCAGGGTGACAAAAATCACAGCTTAGTAATCAGAATTGATTAACTCAGATTGGGTTAGGTGCCTGTGACATCCTGCTACTTCTTTTCAATTTCATCCAACTCCCACCATCACTTGGAGGCCAAGTTCCCTTCTCCTGATATGAGGGTACACTACAGAGAACAGCAATTATCATACTTGTGGAGCCATTCCTATAATTTTTGAACTAGTCCATTGGCTTATTTGAGTGGAACTTCCTAATAATTAAGAGTTTGGGTTTTAGAGTCAGAGTGAATAGACTGTATGGCTCTTACTAGCTCAACTGCTTACCAACACTGTAACTGTACAAACTACTGCACTGTGCTAACTCTCAGCTTCCTCCTCTTAAAAGGGGGACCAATTGTCATAATTACTTCATGGTATTGTGAAAATTGAATGAAATCTAATGGCACAATGCTCACTGAGTCCTGGCTATTAATATCTTAAGTGTTAGCAGAATAAACTCTTTGCTAAGGTGAACAAGAGTGGAGGGGGTGGGGAACATTATCCACATTTGATGTATGAAGAAACTGAGGTTCAAGGAGTTTCAAAGATTGCCCAATTTCTGCATTAAATGTAAGCAACTGAACTGAGACTAGATACCAGAGTGCTTCCAATATACCATATTTTTCATGTAGAAAACTTTAGCAGAGAGAAATCACCCTTATAGAGGTAGAGGCAAATGGTAAGTGGGGCCTGGAGGTAGGATGGGGTGGATCTCCAGCAAACTCCCAAATAGACTCACACTATTCCAAAATTCTCTCAGAGGTGAAGACTTTGGGATGCCTCCTCCTCTGCTGCTCTTCCATCGTAGGTGTCAGTATGGGCCCTAGGCCATAGGCTGTTGGGACAAAAGTATATGCTCTAAAGGGACAAATTAAAAGAATTGCAAAGAATACATTTTTCATGTAGAGGTCAACCAATTCTCATGTCTCATCTTTTCCAAGTAAATTTTTAAAATATACACTGACAAGTGAGCTCCGTAACATTGAGCAAATGTAAGGAAATGAGGGAGTGAGGATTTTAAATTCTTCAAACATTCTTCCAAGGAATTTTGAGAACTTTAAATGAAACAGTCAAATAATTTAAATGGAGTAGTCCTGTGTTGGGGGAATCACATACCTGCCTCATCTTCAGGGTTCTTCCGTCCATTTATTCATCTCCTCTACCCCCATGCTCTGGAGGAGAGCAGGATGAAGCAGTGGGGGCAGGGAGGAAAGGAGAAGATGCTGAGGATATCAGTCAGGTAGACACTTGCCCCACACTCACTGTTCAGCACCAACCCAATGGGAAATTAAACTATATTTGCTATTTATGTAAACACCTGTGTCATAATTTACCAGGTCTGAGAATTAGGAGAAAGCTGTGAAGTATTATATTTAAATACGTGGCCATGAGTCATTCAAAGCCCTAAACACTAGACCAGTGATGAAATGGAGGATGTCAGGACATTTGAGGATCTGTGGGGACCTCCCTTTTGGATTGAAGGAAGAATTCAAATGTCAGAGTACTAAGGATTGTGCAAAGTCAGGCTGGATACATTCAGTGCCAAAGGTCAGATGAGTCCAAATTTGTGGATGGGAAGACAATTGGAAGCTTCTAGCCTGGGCAATGTCCTTTAGTCTGGCAGTGTCCGCAGAGTAATTCCAGTGAGAGGTGGCCAGTCTTCTTCAGGACAAACTGGGGAATAAGATGGGATTGGTACCATACGTGAAGAAGTCTGTTGTAAATGAGAGATCCTGAGAAAAGCAGGAACATTAGGTACTAAAGACAATATATGCACAAAAGAGAATTAAGGAGGCACAAAGCATAATACACTTAAAAAAGTATGCATTTGCATACCATGCAAATTCAAAGTTCTACTGTGCTTTTGGTCTTGGTGCGGCGGTGGTCATTGGGTTGCTCCAGTTTTCCTTCTGGGTACATAGGAGGATAGCACGTCTCTGTCCCCACTGAAGCTGGGTATAGCCACGTGATTTGTTTTGGCTAATGAAAGGGCTAATGTGATGTGCGTCACATATGAACAAAGCTTTAAGAGCCACATTCCCCTCCCACTGCTGTGGAGATGGTAGAAGTACATGTTGCGATATTGAGCACATCAGCTTGGGTCTCTGTAGGACCACAATGAGCAAAACCCCACTGATGATCTGCACTGGATATCTATTATAATTCAGAATTTAGTTTTGTTGTAATATCCACTAGGTTTGGGGAATTATATGTTTCTGAAGCATAACCTAACCTAGACTGACTGATGCTCTTGCAACTGCTAATATGTCTGGAGGTATTTGGAAGGCTGTTTTAGATTCCTGAAGTACATGACTAGCTGCAAACACCACAGCCTCAGTAGATTTGTCATAGGAAGCAAATGGACATGTTCTAGCTTGTCAATCACATCTGTGTTCCTGGATTAAGCTTCCTCTTCACTCATCCTATCTTCTGCCTCTTACCTTTGTCCCTAGTCAAATTGGACTGTAACTTCAAGCTGGCTTTCTTTGTGCAGTCCATAGAGCTCTCCTAATATGGCCTCCTACATGGAAATTGTCCACAAAAGAAGCTGGGAAATGCTTTCCTAACTCCACATAGATGGGCTCAGAAAACCACGAAAGAGCAGGTCTCCCTTAAATCAGATCTGAGGGCTGTCTGGTTACAGCACTGGATTTGAAATTAAAATACTGGCTCATGTGCAACTCTTATTTTCAATAAAGACAACGTGGATTATTTGGAAAAGTACCAACTTTGGAATCAGAAAATATGTTTCTAACATAGAGGTGTCTTTGATGAGATTGGATGAACTCAGGATTTGAAACTGTTTTCTGAGGATCCTTAGAGCCCCTAGGAAATAGTTGAGAGGGAGAGGGGGACCAGAACATAGGGAGCACTGGTCTCCATCTACATTTCCTCAGAGCCCATCTGCCTTTAATGTCTGTATTTTGCTTCTCAGGAACATAGCCATTAAGAGAAGTTTATTTTGCTCTGATATTTTATGATTTAATTATTTTACCCCAACCTGTGAGAAGCTTTTATCTGATCCTGAGTCACCATGTCTTTCTACCCCTTCTTTGGGATCAGACAGAAATATGGGGTTTTGAATCAGAACTGTTGAATTTGAATCCCAATTCTCCCTTGGTTAAATTACTTAATGTTCCTCATTCTATAAAATAAAGAAAATAGTACTTTATAGCTTTTTTTTAGATGCAAATTTATGTGATCTGTGAAGGACTTAACCGAAGTTTAATGCTCAGTAAATATTACTTCACTTTTCTATCGTTCCTCTTAACTCAATCTTTTTCCAATATGACTGAGTTCAGAGGGTCTTAGACCAGCATTCTCCTCTGTCAAATAAGCATAACTAAATGACTACTTTTTTTAAATAACTGAGGTGATTGTAAATGTACATTTTTTAAAAAATAAATATATTTATTTATTTATTTTTGGCTGTGTTGGGTCTTCGTTGCTGTGTGTGGGCTTTCTCTAGTTGGGGCAAGTGGTGGATACTCTTCATTGTGGTGCGCAGGCTTCTTATTGCGGTGGCTTCTCTTGTTGTGGAGCACGGGCTCTAGGCACGCGGGCTTCAGTAGTTGTGGCTCGTGGGCTCAGTAGTTGTGGCTCGTGGGCTCTAGAGAGCAGACTCAGTAGTTGTGGCGCACGAGCTTAGTTGCTCCATGGCATGTGGGATCTTCCCAGGCCGGGGCTTGAACCCGTGTCCCCTGCATTGGCAGGTAGATTCTTAACCACTGTGCCACCAGGGAAGTCTGCAAATGTACATTTTTTAACAGAATGATCTTGCATTACTTAGGAACATTTTACTCTTTTGCATAGGAATTAAGATGGTCTATATACTACTCCTGAAGTCTCACATGCCAGCAAACCTCATCACCCAATAACTAAAACTCTGCCACAATATTTATTGCTTTTTATGAAAGAGTAGTATAGCTGTAGAAAACCTTTCAGAAGGAATTTCCATAGGAATCATATATAAATATATATATACACATATATGTGTATATATATATGTATACTTATAATTTTTCTAAGATATTAAAGTTGGTTAGTTTAGTAAGGAAAAAGTTGTAAGATTTTGAAATGAGTCAAAACAGAAAAAAGAATGAGAGTCCTGTCATGCTCACCCATCCAAGTTATCTCAACCTTTCATTGTCTTCGAACAATTTTACAATTCTCTAAGTTGTATAAAACTGATAATATTGCAAATAATTCTTGAAAATCAATCATATCTAATGGAATGCAACTGAATATTGCCCTGTAGATAGACCAGTTTTGCATCAGTTTGTAAATTCATTTCAGAATTCCCAGTTCCCTACATACGTCTCTGCTCTTTGAGATCTCCTTTAAACAAGTGATAACATTTTACCTGTCTTTGACATGCATTTGCTTTATATCTGTACAAGAGGCACAATTATACTATCTCTTAAAAATCATCCTTTAATAGTTTTAAAGACAGTTTGCTCTTCTGGCTTTGGGGAAAAGGGAAGAAAAAAATAAAGCACAGTATTATTTTTATAAGGCTCTTGAATCTAAAGAACCATCACAGATTGCCATTTTCATTTCCCCACCTCTAACAAGCATAGAAAATAAAACCTTAGGGAAAATCTCAAATTGGATCTTTTGGTTTATAATAAAGATGGCTGAGATCAAGAAAAGAAAGACATTATACAGTTAAAGTCTCCAGGAAAATCATGACTTTAAAAATGTTTTAGTTTTACATATCTTAAAAACCTAAGTATAGAGGGTTTACTTGTGAGTCAAGTATTTATTCCTTCTTTAGGTCCAGGCTCTCAATCATTTTCTTATAGGAGCTCACTGGACCATAGTTGTATAAGTGGATTAGCGGAGGACATCTGGTTTAGCAGAGCAGGATGGTCCAATATGATTTCCTTAAACAAGGCAGGCAGCCAGCCTCACTGTGGATCTTTCCATTATCAGTAGTGTCTCTCTTGCTCAATGGTGTGCAGCTGAAGGGATTGTTTGGGAGAAATGAGACCCTGGGGAAAGCAAAAGGAAATTCAGCATTGTAAATTAAGAGACATTCATGGTCTTTTAAACCAATGAGAATAAGATAAACAGGGTCATGATAAGAATATAAAAATTTGCTTGGAAAATCCAATAAATTCCCAGAAATATCATTTTCTCCCAAAAGATTGATAGATTAAATAATTCTCCAATATATTAACAGACATGTTAATATAAAACTTCATAGAATTAAATTTATTTCTTAAAGGAGATAGAAATTTTTAAAAATTACATATTTGTAAATAGAAAATTATAAGGGTATATGGAAAGGGAACAAAGAAATGAGGTAAAACTCTATCAGAGGAAGAAATTGTAAGCAAAGAAAAAATTTTCATTACATATTAATTTTTTATGTTAGACCAGAGAAATGACAGCTGTATTCTAAGATGTGATATTTGTACCAGGAGTCCTATATTTCATTATATTTTTACTTCGTATTTCCTCTGTTAAATCCAGGATGTTAAACTATCTTTAAAATAATTGATCACTAATGGCAAGTGAAACCACATGTAGTATTACTAGGGATGTATTTAATATATACAACTTGTTGAGTTTGGAGGTGTGTACCTGTGAAACCATCACTGAAATCTATGTCATAAACATATCCATCCTCTCCAAAAGTTTTTTCCAACCTCTTTAATTATTATTTTTATTATTAATTTTATGCATGTGATAAGGATACTTAACATAAGATCTACTATTTTAGCAAAATTTTAAGTATATAATACAGTATTGTTTACTAAAGACCTTATTCTGTACAGTAGATCTTCAGGACATATTTTTTTTGTAAAACTGAAACTTTGTATCTTTGGGTCAAACTACCTCCCATTTCCTTTTCCCATAAGCCCCTGACACACAGCATTCTACTCTCTGCTTCTATGAATTTCACTATTTCAGGTAACTCATATAAGTGGTATCATATAGTGTTTGTTCTTTGGTGTCTGATTTGTCCCACTTAGCAAAATGTCCCCCGGGTTCATCTATGTTGTTGCAAATTGCAGGATTTTCTTTCTTTCTTTTTCAAAGCAGAATAATATTCCATTGAATGCATATATCATATTTGGCTTACTCATTCATCCTTCCATGTCTTAGGTATTGTGAATAGTGCTGCAATAAACATGGGAGTGTAGATATCTCTTTAAAATCCTGATCTCAATTCCTTTGAACAAAGTGGGATTGCTGGATCAAATGGTAGTTCTATTTTTATTTTTTTTGAGGAAATTTCTTACTATTTTCCATAGTGGCTGCACCAATTACATTCCCACCAACAGTGTCCAAGAGTTCCTTTTCTCCACACTCTCACTAATACTTATAATATTTTTTGACAATAGCCTTTTAACAGGTATGAAGTGATATCTCACTGTGGCTTTGATTTTTATTTCCCTGATAACTAGTGATGTTGAGCATTTTTCATGTACTTATTGGCCATTTGTGTGCTTTCTTTGGAGAGATGTCTATTCAAGTTCTTAGCCCATTTTTAGTTGGATTATCAGTTTACCTTTGTTGAAGATCAGTTGATCCTAAATATATGGGTTTATTTCTGGGCTCTCTATTCTGTTCCATTAGTCTTTATGTCTGTTTTTATGCTAGTACCATGCTATTTTGAGAACTAGCTTTGTAATTTAGTTTGAAATCAGGAGGTATGATGCCTTCAGCATTGATCTTCTTGCTCAGGTCTTTTTTTGGTTCCATATGACTTTTAGGATATTTTTTTCCTATTTCTCCTATTTCTGAGATTTTGGTCTTTGGGATTTTGATTGGGATTGCATTGAATCTGGAGATCGCTTTGGGTAATACGGACATTTTAACAATATTAATTCTTCCAATCCATGAATGTGGGATACCTTTCTATTTATTTGTAACTTTAAAATGTTCTTTTATCAATGTTTTATAGTTTTTGATGTACAAGTCTTTCACCTCCTTTGTTAAATATATTCCTAAGTATTTTATTCTCTTTATGCTAATGTGCATGGGATTGTTTTCATGATTTCCTTTTTGGATAGTTTATTGTTAGTGTATAGAAATACCACTGATTTTTGTATGTTGATTTTGTAACATGTAACATTACTGAGTTTCTTTTTTAGTTCTAGCAGTTTGTGTGTGTGTGTGTGTGTGTGTGTGTGTGTATGTATGGAGTATTTAGGTTTTTTTTACATTTAAAATCATGTCATCTGCAAACAGATAATTTTACTTCTTCCTTTCCAATTTGGATTACTTTTATTTTTCTTTTACATGCCTAATTGCTCTGGCTAAGACCTCCAGAACAATATTGAATAGAAGTGGCAAGAGTAGGCATCCTTGCCTTGTTCCAGATCTTAGAGGAAAAGCTTTCAGTTTTTCTACATTAGGTATGAAATTAGCTATGGGTGTTTCATATATTGCCTTTATTGTATTAAGTTCCTTCTATACCTAATTTGTTGAGTTTTTATCATGAAAGGGCATTGATTTTTTTCCAATGATTTTCTTATATCTATTGAGATGATCATATGATTATTATTCTTCAATCTGTTAATGTGGCATATCACATTGATTGATTTGTGTTATGTTCAACCATCCTTCCATCCCAGGGATAAGTCCTACTTGGTCATGGTGTATGATCCTTTTAATGTGCCATTGAATTTGGTTTGCTAATATTTTCTTAAGGATTTTTTTTCATCTACATTTATCAGGCATATTGGCCTACAGTTTTCTTTTCTTGTGGTGTCTTTGGCTTTGGTACTAGGATGACGCTGGCCTCATAAAATGAGTTCAGAAGTATTCTCCCTTCTAATTTGGAAGAGTTTAAGAAGCATTGGCATTAATTCTTCTTTAAAGATTTGGTAGAATTCAACTGTGAAGGCATTTGGTTGGGTTTTTCTATGTTGGGAGGATTTTGACTACTGATTCAATTTCATTATTGTTATGTTCAAGCTTTCCATTTCTGCTTAAGTCTTGGTAGACTGTATCCTTCTGGGAATTTATCCATTTCTTATAAGTTGTCCAGTTTGTTGGAGTGTAATTGTTTATAATAGTCCTTTATGATCTTTTGTACTTCTGCGGCATCAGTTGTAATCAGTTTCCTCTTCCATTTCTGGTTTTATTTATTTGAGTTTTCTCTTTCTTCTTAGCAAGTCTTGATAAGGTTTTGCCAATTTTGTTTTTTCAAATAACCAAATCTTAGTTCTTAAAAATTTTTTTTCTATTGCTTTTCTATTTTCTATATTGTTTTGCTGATTTTTCTATTGTTTCTCTGTTTTCTATATCATTGATTTTTGTTCTTATTTTTATTACTTCCTTCCTTATGCTAATTTTGTGCTTAGTTTGTTCTAATTTTTCTGGTTCCTTGAGGTGTAAAATTATGCTGTTTATTTGAGATCTTTCTTCTTTTTTAATGTAAGCATTTATCACTATAAATTTCCCTACTAGTACTATTTTTGCTGCATCCCATAAATTTTGACATGTTATGGTTGCATTTTCATTTGTTTCAGATATTCTTTAATTTCCTTTTTGATTTCTTCAATGATTCAATGATTATTCAAGAGTATGTTTTTAAATTTATATATATTTTTGAAATTTCCCATTTTTTGTAATTGATTTCTAGTTTCATTCTATTATGATTGGAAAAGATACTTGGGATGATTTCAATCTTCTTATATTTTTTAGGACATCTTTTATGACCTAGCATGTGATCTATCCTGGAGAATGCCAGAATGTGTGTGCTTGAGAAGAATGTGTATCCTGTGCTGTAGAATAAAATGTTTTGTATATGTCTGTTAGGTTTATTTAGTCAATAGTGTTGTTCAAGTCTGCTGTTTCCCTATTTATTTTAAAGTTATAAGCATGTGTGATTGTACTAATATAATATAGATATTGTAAAATAATATATTAGAAATGTTTAAAGGATTTGATAAAATGAAAATATCTAGAAACTCAATGCTTTACCTTGAACCCCAATGCAGTCTTGCAAATTCCTGTAGTATACACCTCCCATGTGGCGACAACTGTGTTGCACCACCTTATCAAGAATGTTATTATACTCTCTTGTGCACAGTGTGCTATCATTTGTAAAGTTGTTTAACTACTGAGTCCTTTTATACTGTTATCTTCCAACAGGTAAAACTGGCTAAATATAAATGCTAATAAAAAGTGCTTTACTGGTGACATCAAATTCCTGACCATCACCCTCAAGCAGATCAATTAATGGTGACTGAAACTCATTCATTCTCTTGCTCATATGTCAGACCTTATCCTCTCTCCTCAGAACACAACACCTCTGCCCACTCTTTATTCTCAAGTTATGACCTTGACTCCTATTTCTCTGACCAAAAAAAAAAGCAATAAAAGGGGAAGCTCTCTGCATGTGTCTCCACCTCACCCACCTATCTGTGCCCTCAACCCTCAGACTCAGCCTGCCTTCCAGTTATCATGGGTTGAAACTTCTGTGCTCTTAGCAAAAGCCAAATAATCACAGAAATAAGGATATTGCTTTCACATCTCTTTCTCTACCACTAGCAAAGAAACTTACTCTCACTTCACCTATTTAAAAAAAAAAAAAACCTCTTGACCCCATTTCTTCCTTCAATGACTGTGTCACTCCTCTCGTCCCCTATATAATAACACTTAAAATTTATTTTTACTTGCTATTTATAATTTCTTCTTCCCATTATCTCTTAAACCCTCTCCAATCAGCTCTTTGCCCCCTAATCTTCACTGAAAATGCACTTGTCAGTTACATGGGTTGGTGAATTCTTAGTCCTTCCTACCTGGCCCATCAGCACATTTGACAGAGTTCACTATTCTCTGTTCCTTGCAGCTCTTTCATCCATTTACCCCTCTCTACTGCTTTTCCTTCCATCTCACTGTCTGATCCCCCTCAGTCATTTTTTCTTTCTTTTCTTGTGTTACTGACCTTTGCTCTGTAGAACATTTGGGGATGAAATCTTTGGGCTTCATTTCTTCTCTATCTACAACAATTCCCTGAGTGAACTTGTTTATTTCATGATTTCAAATTTTATCAAGTTGCCAGTGTGCTTTGTTTCTGGTAAGGACCCTGTTTCTGTCTTGCACGTTGCTACCTTCTCACTGTATTGTTACATGGCCTTTTCTTCGTATGTGCACATGCAGAGATCTCTCTTTCTCTCTTCCTCTTTTTATAAAACCAAAAATACTATCATATTAGAATCTCATCTTTATGACCTCATTTAACTTTTATGACCTCCTAAAAGCCCTGTCTCCACAACTGTCACATTGAGGGTGAGGGATTCAACGTACGAATTTTGGGAAGACACAGTTCAGTTCATAGCAGGAACATCTAAGCCCAGACTTTCCTTGCTACCTGAAATCGAGCCAAGATTTTGCATCTCCACCCTCTACTTCTTTCCCAGGGACTGGAAGAACAAAATTCCACATGCTGGGATTTATCAATGGAAACAGAGTTAGCCTTTCAGAGCTGTAGGACAATGAAGGAACTGGCTGGGGTTGCCAGGGTCAGGGCCTATAGGTATATGTGTCACCACGCCATCAGAGCCCTGACCTCTGGTTTCCCTTTCCAGCTTGAACTCTGGAGGTCAGATGCTACATCTATGACAACTGAAAAACAGTGAGAAGTTAAAGAGTTCCTTGGAGCTTTTCTATAGTCTTCCAGTCCACAGCCAGGACCCTCATCCTTTCAGCTGACACACACACAATTCCAACTATAACAAATACCCTTTCAGTTAAAAGTAATAAATCTCCTTTTGTTTAAGAAGTAGTCCTTTGGGATTTCTGCTTTTGCTCTCAGCAAACTCATATGAGGAAAATTGAATCCACATGGCCTGGAGAGAAGAAGATAAGCTAAGAAATTAGATGGGACCTAACTGCTTAGCAGCCAGGCTAAAGATAGGAAAGGAGGTTTGTGCTTTGTGCTAGAAACTCTTCATTTTCTTGGGACTACCAAAGACCCAGAAATTGTCCATTCTTTCCTATTTGTGTTTATTTCCTGGGCCTTGCCATACCTATTTCCCAGAGCCCCTGGTCCTGTTTTTAATTATGCCAGGGTCTCATTCTCAGTTGGCAAATACCTTATCCCAAGTGTTAACCACTCAAGGTTTAACATAAGTGTGTTCTCAATAAAAAAGGGGACAGAACTTTATAGAAATAAATTTCTAATAGTAGTTAAATAGTAAAAAATTGTTTTAATGAAAGTAAATATATATAAATATACTTTTTTTAACAGAGACCACTTTGTGTCCTATAAGTCATATAATACATAGAGGTTATTTTTGTCACCGATAAGTTTGACCTACATTTGAACTCTCATTAAATATTAAGTCTAATTCTCTCTCTTTCAACAGTACAGAAAAATGATTAAGTGTAAGACAGCTACACGGTTTTAAGAGTTCAAAGCCTCTACTGCTTGCTGATCACTGGACAATTTACTTAACATCAGTAAATCTAGGTTTTCTGGTCTATAAAATAGACACCATATAGTACTTAACTAAAAAATATACACAGAGACCTAGAGTTAATTTATATTTAGCAATTATCGTGGTGACTGCTAGGTAGTAAATGCTCAATAAATGTTGTTATTATGATTATTTTTACATTTTCACGAATATATTCCAGACCTGTAAAATGGGGATAATATTTATACTTATATCACAGGTTGCTGTATGATTACATGAGTATATGTACATGTACAAGTATCTAAAACATTTTCTGGCTCATAGTATATATTCCATAAGAATTAGATATTATTCATCTCCCACTTCACTTGTTTTCGGCCAACCAATTCATCAGTTTTTAATGTACTCTTTTTCTCTTAGACAATTATAAAAGGAAAATGTTTTCCATAATTAAATGGCCGCTCAGTTTTCTTTTCTCAGATCTCTCCAAGGCAATGAATATAAAACCTAAGTGTTATTGACTAATGATAATAATTAACATTTCTTGCTCTGGACATAATTTGGGAGAATGATCCCCATACCAAGCCCTCACTCCTACCCCCATAGGCTTACATTGGGCATTGCCTCTCTCACACAGATTATACTAAAATTACAATGAATTTTCATGCCTTGAGGGCACAATTCACCAAGTGTAATGGGAAAGACAATTTTAGGAATTATTAAGGACAGAGTATCTACTTCCCTATTAAAATGCCTATACTTCAAAAAAAGAAATGTGTTTTCATGAAAGAGTTTTAGAGTGCCTCTAAACAAGAATCAACTTTATTTAACCTTTCCAACTTAACTGGCTTTCTATTACTAACTTTTGGAGATTGTGACAAATTGGTTTTAAATTCATGAAGCTAAAGCAGGCAAATTGATTATTGTTTCTACTGGAAGGCAAATATGGCAGGATTGGTGAGGTGTGGCAGATGGAGTCTATTCAATTTACAAGTCTAAGTGAAACTGGGTAGTTACAATGGAAAACCTTAATAACTGGTATTATAAATGATGTTCGATGGTTGTTTCATCAACCATGGGTGAAAAGGAATTCCTTTTCATAAATAGAACATAAATAGTCTTAAAGGATCACCACCATCTAAAGAGCCATGGACTGGTGCATTAGTATGTTTAAACATTGATTCTAGATGTCTAGAATCAATTACAATATTTCAATAATCTTGAATCTCTACCGTTTTCTGAATGCCCCTGACTTGACTGGCAGAGTCAGGGAAGGGTGATGGTCAGTCTGTCAGGTGCTCCACAGAGTCAGGACTAGGGTCAAGTTTTACCTAAAACCATGGGCAATTCTTCAAGTGTCCTTACAAAGTAGAGTCAAGTAGAAATCTAAGGTCAGTAATTCAGAAGGGGATACTGAATGGATCACTCAGTCAAAGAGATGGACCAGATGTCAATATTTAACCTAAAATACAGAGGTAGGGGTCATATATTTAGGGAGTTGATGAAGCAGAGAGCAACATGTCAGGCAGGAGAGCTGGGTTGTATGAAATATGAGATGTGCCATTACCTGTGGCTGGCTTCTAGTGTTTTACATTACTCTTACATGTTTAATAAACCAGAAATGGAACAGAGACCAGATTGTAATGTAATCCCCTGAATGGTGGATGTACTGTGTCCATGTTCTAACCAGGAACTGTTACAACCACATCTTTTAACTATATTCAGTTCTATTATAAATATTAAGAATTGGTTATGGACACACACAAAAAAGAAAAAAAATTATAAAATTATACATATTGTGGGGCTTCCCTGGTGGTACAGTGGTTGAGAGTCTGCCTGCTGATGCAGGGGACACGGGTTCATGCCCCGGTCCGGGAAGATCCCACATGCCATGGAGCGGCTGGGCCCGTGAGCCATGGCCGCTGAGCCTGCGCGTCTGGAGTCTGCGCTCCGCAATGGGAGAGGACACAACTGTGAGAGGCCCGCGTACCGCAAAAAAAAAAAAAAAAAAAAATATATATATATATATATTGTTAATAACCTCTCCTGTCATCTTCACTTCATAAAACATTCTTTTCCCAAGCTCCCCAAAGGTAGGGACTGTGATATATTCACCTATGTAGACAACACAGTCCTAAACAGTATCTAAATTGGATTTATTAAATGGATGAAGAAAAATTATAGGTGGTAGGAATGAGTTATCAGTGTCAGTGAACAAATCTTTATTTTTATTGTGCAAATTATTATTTTTTTTGTTGAACATATACTAGAATCTTTGCATGAAACACACAGCATATACAAAATTCAATATATATATATAATATATACTAGTCAAATTTTTTAAGAACTACCTTGAAAATACTGTTACAGTTATCTAATAGATTTCTGCTTCCCATTATAGTTAATCCATAAACTTATGTGTGGGCGACTTAGAGAGAATCACTTCTGGGAGAACACAGATTTTTGTGGTCTATGTTGCCTTGAGCTGGAGAAGGTTTTTCTAACTTGACATGGGAAAGCTTTCCTGAAAATGACAACAGTAATATGAGTCCATGACTGAGTGAGATTCCCATGTATAAGAAAGAGACATAATGAGCAAGTGACAAGTCATATGGGAAGCTGAGTTAATAGATTACATTCATATGGGACAGGGTGAAAACTAAATTTATTTTGAAAAATTCAAATTTTAATGATAGCCAAGAAACTAAACATTTAGCTGTTAACTTTCTATTGTGATTTTTAAAATTCCTCTTTGTTACGTACAAATATTCCTTTACCCTAAAATTACTTTTCTCTCTATTTCTTAATAGGGACCTGGATTCTTTATGAACTCATGGGATCATTACTCTTCTGACAAAACTAAGCAAGGAGAGAGAGAGAGGAGTATGGACTCTTTCTCCTCATTTCTCAGTCCCATTTCCAGATCACTGAACATTATGCTCTTTCTCCTATTCAGCATTTAAGTCTTATTAGTACCATCATCTTTAATATACTGATGATCTCATTTTCTATCAGGAAGTATTTCCACAAAATAAATTACAGCAAATAATTCATGTTACCCCCTCCCCTTTCATCAGGCCTCTGGGTTCAACTCCCACATTTGAAAACATAGAATTCTTTGACTTAATTCCTCATTCTTCCCCACGAATTTTGTTTCCCATCCATCCTGCAACATTTATTCTATACTCTGAACATGTAGGACTCCTCTCCATCCTGAAAACATACAATCTTACTTCTGAATTGACACATTTTCTCATCATTATTCCACTTAACTCCTTTTTCAAATTTTCCCCTACAATATCTTCTATCTCTGCTTGAACAGCCATAACTTCCTCCTCCTCTGAATACCTACACTCTCATACAGATATCCATCAATAAACAGTGAGAGACTTACTGGCTTAAAGTGCTTGAGCACAACCACTGACTAATCATTGACTGAACACTAACATAGTACTAGGAAGTCAGGCTCAAAAAATAAACTTAGGGCTTCCCTGGTGGCGCAGTGGCTGGGAGTCCGCCTGCCAATGCGGGGGATGCAGGTTCATGCCCCAGTCCGGGAGAATCCCACATGCCGTGGAGCGGCTGGCCCATGAGCTATGGCCACTGGGCCTGTGCGTCCGGAGCCTGTGCTCCACAACGGGAGAGGCCACAGCGGTGGGGTGCCCGCGTACCACAAAACAAAAACAAAAACAAAAACAAATTAAAAAAAATAAACTTATAAGTAAATATTTTAAAAAGTAAATGGAGCAGAGACATTAGTGACTGCACGATATGGGGAGTGGGGTGGTAGGGTTCACAGATTTAGTCCATTCAAGTTTCAAAGCAAAACAACAACAACTCTCAGAGAAAAATATCAAAATCCAGAGTTGAAACAATATACTATCTAGAATGTCCAAAATTCAAATAAAAATTATAAGATGCACAAAGAAACAAAAATGTGTGACTATATTTCAGAAACAATTGTAAATAGAAACAGTCTGAGCGTCACAGATATTGAATTTTTCAGACAAAGACTACAAAACAGCTACTTTAAATATGTTCAAAAAATTAAGGAAACAACATTTAAAGAATTAAAGGAAAGTATGATACCAGTGATTTAAGAGCTAGGAAGTTTCAATAAAGATACAGAAATAAAAAAGAGCCAAGTGGAAATTTAGGTTGTATAGAGAAATATAGGTATACAGCATAAGGTGGTATAGAGCAATAGTTATAACACTGTATTGTTGTGTTTAACACATCTATAAAGATATAATATATGAAACCAGTAGCATAAAAGATAGTGGAGGGAAAAGACATATAGAGGAATAAAGTTTCTATAATTTAGCAGAATTTAGATGAATATTATAATAACTATAATGGAAAACTTAGTAAAGGGACTCTACAAAAAGTTTGATATGGCAGAAGAAAGAATCATTAAATTCAAAGATAGATCAATAAAAAATACCCAATCTAAAGAACACAAAGCAAAAGAATAAAGAAAACTAAACAGAGCCTTGAAAACCTTTGGCACAGCATCAAGAATAACAATTTGCATACAATGTTATTTTTAGAAGAAAAGAAGAGAAAGAAAGAAGCAGAAAAAATATTTGAACAACTAGTGATTGAAAATTGTCCATATTTGATAAAATTACTAGTCTATAGATACAAGAAGTACAAAGATCCTATGTAAGAAAAACACAAAAACAATCATATATAAATATCACATAGTCAAACAAAAGACAAAGAGAAAATCTTAAAAGCAGTGAGAGAAGAGTCACTCATCATATACAGAGGAACAACTATATGATTAACAGTTAACTTTGTCAATTAAGGATTCTATATCCAGCAAAATAATATTTTTTTCTAAAATGAAGGTGAAATAAAAGCATCCCCAGATAAACACTGAGAGAATTCATCATTTACAGACCTGATTTACAAGAAAAATACTGAAGGAAGTCTTCAGCCTTAACAAAGTGACACCAGACACAAATTCATATCCAAAGGATGAAATGAAGAGCAATAAATATAGTAAATACGTAGATAAACATATTTTAAATTATTTTTTCTCATTTTTTAGAGTCTTTAAAAAGGCATAGTTATATAATTATAAATATAAATTATATTGTGCTGTATAAAGCACAACTATAACACTGTATTGTTGGATTTGTAATATATAGACATATAATACATATAACAGTAATAACAGAAAAGGAAGGTAGAGGAACAAGAGATATAGTAAACTTTCTATATTTTACTAAAAATAAGTATTATTTTGAAAGACATTGGGATAAGTTAAGATATATATTGTAATCCTTAGAGCATCCATTAAGAAAAAACTAAAAAATACAGTTAAAAAATCAAGACATGAATTAAATTTGTACACTAAAAATTTTATTTAACAAAAGGAAGGCAGTAAACAAGAAACAGAGGAACAAAAAAGACAAAGATAAATAGAAAACAGGTAGCAAAGTGGCAGATGTAAATTCAAGCATGCCAATAAATATATTAAGTATGAATGTACTAAGAATGGAACATATTTGGTAGAGAGTGTCATAGTGAATTAACAATAATCCAACTGCACTGTCTAAAAAAGAATACTTTAGATAAAAAGTAAAATAATGGAAAAAGATATACTATGCAAGTAGTAAACATAAGAGCACTGAAATGGCTCATTAATGTCAGATAAAAAAGCTTTATAACAAGAAATATTTCTAGAGACAAAGAGGGATATTTTGTATTGATAAAATACAAAGGACCTAGAATAATAAAACCAATTTTGAGAAAGAAAAATGAAGTTGGAAGCTTTATACTATCTGATTTCAAAACTTACTATAATGATATAGCAATCAAGAGAGTATTGTAGGGCTTCCTTGGTGGCGCAGTGGTTAAGAATCCACCTACCAATGCAGGGAAAACACGTTTGAGCCCTGGTCCTAGAAGATCCCACATACCGCGCCACAACTACCGAGCCTGCTCTCTAGAGCTCACGAGCCACAACTACTGAGCCACAACTACTGAAGCCTGCACGCCTAGAGCCCATGCTGTGCAACAAGAGAAACCATGGCAATGAGAGGCATGCATAATGCAACGAAGAGTAGCTCCCACTCGCCGCAACTAAGGAAAGCTCGCACACAGCAATGAAGACCCAACGCATCCAAAAATAAAATAAATTAAGTAAATTAAAAAACAAGTGAGTATTGTAGATTTCTAAAATGATAGTATTGTATTAGATCAATGATAGTCACATAGATCAAATAAACATAATTGAGAGTTAAAAAACTAAACCTTTAAATTTATGGACAAGTTATTATTATTATTTTTTTAAATCTCAGCTAAGCTTTTATGGATAGTAAACAGCAGAGTCATGATTTTTCTCCCACCCTCATAACTTTCCAAGAAAAAGAGGATATGCAGTTTCCATTGCAAATTTGAAAAAGTCACAAGCTTTAGGCAAAAATATTTTTCTTGCTGAAACATAAACAAAATTCCTCTGCAGAAAGAAAGTAAAGATGGGCACCATTGTCTACTACTACTCTTTTTTTATTTTAACATCTTTATTGGAGTATAATTGCTTTACAATGGTGTGTTAGTTTCTGCTTTATAACAAAGTGAATCAGTTATACATATACATATGATCCCATATCTCTTCCCTCTTGCATCTCCCTCCCTCCCACCCTCCCTATCTCACGCCTCTAGGCGGTCACAAAGCACCAAGCTGATATCCCAGTGCTATGCAGCTGCTTCCCACTAGCTATCTATTTTACGTTTGGTAGTGTATATATGTCCATGCCACTCTCTCACTTTGTCCCAGCTTACCCTTCCCCCTCCCCATATCCTCAAGTCCATTCTCTAGTAGGTCTGCATCTTTATTCCCATCTTGTCCCTAGGTTCTTCAAGACCTTTTTCTTTTTTTCCATTCCATATATATGTGTTAGCATATGGTATTTATTTTTCTCTTTCTGACTTACTTCACTCTATATGACAGACTCTAGGTCCATCCACTTCACTACAATTAACTCAATTTTGTTTCTTTTTATGGCTGAGTAATATTCCATTGTATATATGTGCCACATCTTCTTTATCCATTCATCTGTTGATGCACACTTAGGTTGCTTCCATCTCCTGGTTATTGTAAATAGAGCTGCAATGAACATTGAGGTATGTGACTCTTTTTGAATTATGGTTTTCTCAGGGTATATGCTCAGTAGTGGGATTGCTGGGTCGTATGGTAGTTCTATTTTTAGATTTTTAAGGAACCTCCATAACGTTCTCCATAGTGGCTGAACCAATTCACATTCCCACCAGCAGTGCAAGAGTGTTCCCTTTTCTCCACACCCTCTCCAGCATTTATTGTTTCTAGATTTTTTGATGATGGCTATTCTGACCGGTGTGAGATGATATCTCATTGTAGTTTTGATTTGGATTTCTCTAATGATTAATGATGTTGAGCATTCTTTCATGTATTTGTTGGCAATCTGTATATCTTCTGTGGAGAAATGTCTATTTAAATCTTCTGCCCATTTTTGTATTGGGTTGTTTGTGTTTTTTTGATAGTGAGTTGCATGAGCTGCTTGTAAATTTTGGAGATTAATCCTTTGTCAGTTGCTTCATTTGCAAATCTTTTCTCCCATTCTGAGGGTTGGACAACCTATATTTCACAGAGATGCCAAAACATTTCAATGAGGAAAGGATAGTTTTTCAACAAATAGTTCTAGGACAGTTGACTATCCACACGCACACACAGACACACACACACACACACAATAGCAGGCCCTTATCTGATACCACATAAAAAATAATCCCAAATGGATTGCCCAAATATAAGAGCTGATTTTATAGCTCTAAACTTTTAGGAAAAAAAATGCAAGAGAAAACCTTTGTGACTTGGGGTAAAGAGTCCTTTGGCATGGCACCAAAAGTGCAAATGGTTAAAGAAAAAATTGATAAATCAGATTTCAATAAAATTAAAATCTTTTGTGCTTCAATTAAGAAATTGAAAAGATAGCCCACAGATTAGGAGAAAATATTTGCAAATCATATATCTGTTAAAGAACTTGTATCCAGAATATATACAGAACACTTACAGCTCAACAACAAAAAGCTGAATAACACAAATAAAAAACGGACAAAGAATTTAAATAGATGTTTCTCCAAAGAATATGTACAAATAACCAATAAACCCATGAAAAGATGCTCAACATCGTTAGTCATTAGAGAAATGCAAATCACATCCACAGTGAGATGTCACTTCACATCCACTAGGATAATCACAATAAAAAAAAAAAACCAGACAATAGCAAGTGTTGGTGAGGATCCCTTATCCTTGTTGGTAGGAATATTAAATGATCCAGCGAATTTGATAACAGTTTCTTAAAATGATAAATATAAGCTTATACCACCCAGCACTTCCACTCCCAGAGTTTTATCCAAGAGAAATGAAACATATGTTATATAAAACATATGTTAACATAAAGGCTTGTACATAAATGTTTGCAGCAGTATTATCATAGTCAAAAACTAGAAACAATTCAAACGTTTATCAACTGTTAAATGGATACATGGTATCCATACAATAATATGGTTCATCTATACAATGGAATACTATTCACCAATAAAAATGAATGAAATATTAATGCATGCTCTAACATGTGTAAACCTCAAAACTATTGTTTTTAATTGAAAGAAGTCAAGCACAAAAGATCACATATTGTATGTTCTAAATATTTATATAAAATAACCAGAAAATGCAAATTTGTAGAGATAGAAGCAGATCAGTTTTTGCCTGTGGCTTCAGGTGGGACCACAGATTGACTGCAAACAGTCTGAAGGGACTATTTTGGGAATATAGAAAGGTTCTAAAACTGGATCGTGTTGATGGTTTCATAGCCCTATAAATTTACTAAAAATCATTGAATAACAAATTGGATAAATTTTATAGTTTGTAAATTCTACTCCCATTATCTGTTTAAAAATGTGCAACATAGATGATGTTGGACTTTTCCCATTGCAACCAATAGGGGCACAAGATTTCTGTTTTCCCTGTTGTTTTACTTGATCTTTTGGTCAGTTGGTACCTACTAGATTTATCCACTGTAAGAAACCTTTTTCTTGCATAATTAATACATAATCCATGGGGTGATATTTTGATACTATGGGAATATCATGTTCCCACTAAAATTCTTGCTATCTAATTTAAAAATTTTCTTCTTCAATTTCCCCCTCCACCCAATTAGAACTCTAAAGAGTGCTGAGTGTATTAATAAATATTTCCCATAAGTGCTGGTGAGATGAAATCTCATCATAATTATCTGGGGACACTTGAGAGTCCTGTGACAGATGTGCTGATGAACCAAAAGTGACAAGGGGAAAGCCTCTGGCTCGAGCTGGCATTGTGCCATTGGGTAGCATTTGTAGGTCCACTACATAGTCAGATTCACTCTCTCCAACTGTAAAAATAATTACCTGCTTCCTAAGAGTTCCGGGAAAATTAATTCCCTAATGACTTTAAAGATGTTTAAAGATCAAAAGTTCTACATATATGCTAATATTATTATCTCAAATTGTTCTCTTGCTCCAGACTGAAACTGAGATGATGGCTAAATCACAGTATCATAATGAAACCACATGATTCACAATCACTTTAACACTCAAGCAGCACAAATCTAAATGGTGGCACCGCAGCAAGAATATGCAAGAATCAGGGTAGCACAAGTGGTTCCCTGATTCTTAAAACCCAGGTTTGCATTTAATTGAACCAACATTCATTGACTCTCCAACCATGTCTATTTCCCTGTGGGTAAAGTATTGGACTTGGTCCCACTCTCAGATTCAATTTCTATTTATTACTTTCTATTATTAATTCTGAATTTGTGAAAATCTTTCTCAGAGAGAAAATAAAAGTATGCAAAGGAGATAATTATGTCATGCTGAAGAGATGCTGATATAGGCAATGAGGAGACCTGGGCTCGAGCCCTGATAATAATGGGGTCTGACCCTAGGTGAGGGATCACCTCTCTGTGGCTCTGGTCACCAGTCACACTGAGAAGTGGCTGTGGCTCTAGCTGCATAAGTTATTGGTAATGCATGAAGAACCGCAGAGACCATAGCAAAGGCCAGGCTATAATGAGCAAGTGAAAGAGGGGGAGGCAGGAATGCACGCCCTGTAGAGGGTGATGCTCCAACCCTCTATGGATCAGGCTTTAGTTTTCAGCTACCTACATAGTTATGAGCATAGATAGAAAAAGGAGACTTGGTACTAACTGAGGTTTTGTAGATTGTTTACAAAGGTGGCTGCAATAATTCTACCCTTCTCTGTGTGCAAGCCCCTTTGCAATGTGATCTTGCCACACCACTTATTTAAAAAAATGGAATTTTTCTCATCTCATGAATCTGGGCTCACCTTGGGATTTACTTGGACCAAGAGAATTTGTTTCAGGAGATATTGTGTAACTCCTGAGCCTTGGACTTAAGAGGTATTGCAGTTTCTTTTCTCACTTGTTGGAATCTGAGACAACTGTGCTGTGATGGAGACCAGGAGAAAAGTCCACATGGGGAAAGACCCAGCTGTCACAACGAGTCCTGCAATCCCCCAGGGTTGAGCCCCAAACTATATGAATGAGCTGTGGCAGGGCCAGCAGAGGAGCCACCTGGGCAACTCACAAACTCATGAGAAATGACAACTCTTGATAACCTACTCAAATACCAACAATAAATTGTTATTAAGGGCTGGAGTGGTGGAAATAGAAAACTGAAACCGAAGATCTCTAACAGAGATGTCTATTGAGCACTTACTATGAGCAGGCACTTGGAATACTCTTAATAACCCTATGGGTTAAACACTATTCTTACTTTTATTTAACAGATGGGAAAACTGAGTCAGACAGGGCTTAACAATTTACCAACGCTTTTGCATATACTAAGTGGTACAGCCAGGATTCAATCCCATGTAGTTTTTGCTCCAAAGTCTATGTCTTAATCCTTTCACAAGGCTGCATATTGTAGGCATTTTCCCCATGGCCTGTAGGGCATCCCTTTGGTTTCTGAATTTTTCCAGGTGGAATTAGGCATGTGCAGCAATAACCTTTCACTCACTAAAGGCTGTTTAGCAGTCTCGTGTCAAAAGGAACCATGAAACCTCCTTTCAGAAGGCTGTAGGACTATGGGTGTATTTTTAGAATGTTAACAGACCATTATCAAGCCTGAGTATCCATTCTTGAGACACACTTCAGTTAGGAGAGGCCGTGGGGTCATAGGGTCCAGACATGCAGTTCTGGGTAAAAACGAGGACAGAGTTTGTATTGCCAAACTTGTTTATTGGGAGTTCAGAGCTGGACACCTTAAAGCAGTGAGCTGGTAAAGCTGGGAACAGCCACACATTTCCCCAATGTATGGACCAGAGAGGAAGTCACAGCTGTAATGTGATCTGATCTGACAACAGTACAAATGAAGTGTCAAAAGCAATTACCTTCTATACACAAGCAGATAAACAATCATCTGCCCTCAGTCTTGGATCCAGGCAATCAAGAAAAGGAGATACTGAAAGAAATGTGATGCTAAAATGTCAAATCTGGACACTGAGTTCCTTTCTTAAGACAATAACAAAAACAGCTCTTGATAAAGAATGAAATCAACATTGTGTTAGGATCACTGTGATGAGTAATATCTCCCTCTTCACTGAAATATCCATGGGCATCAATTTATATAGAGTGGAAAGTATAATTGCAGAATTGACCTGGATTGGAAATGTGAAGAAGCTAAAGTTAAAGACTCATTTATTTGGAAAAAAACTTTCATTATTTATTGATGGGAGTTAATAACCACGAAGTATTTTCACATCCTCTGTAATATCTCTTAAAGTAACAGGGGAACATTTATCGGATGCAATTTTAACTTCTCAAGGAATCGCTCTGATTAATATTTTTAAAGTCTCATCATTTAGGGTTTTACTTGAAAGACTGAAAACACTTTCAAAGACAGAAATTGACAAGTTAAGCAAAAATTAGATGCATCAGCAAGAATATTTCCGGTCTGCCCCATACATTGTAATTCTGTATGGTAGTAGTAAGGAAACTCTAGATCTCTATGTGAATATGACTATGTGGAAAGATATCTCCAGCTCAGAAACGATTCTATGTGGCAGTAACTCTAGCTATTCCTTAAGAATCTTTGAAATTATGGATGTCAGGGTAAACACTGGGAGAAGTGAATGAAAATGACAGTAGCCAGAAGTTATTAAGGGCTTATTTACTATCTGGTAAGCAAAATGAATAATATCTTACAGTTCTTAGAACAGCCTAATCAGGTAGTCATATTTTGCATTGTTGCAACAAAACAGGCTCAGAGAATAAGGAAGTTCTAGAAGTTCAGAGCAGGTACCGCTTGGACTTGACACTCCTACATTCTTAGGATGTGTGTAGGAAGCTGGGTTCTTTGGACCCATACCAAATCAACACTCCAGGCTTAGCTCAAAATACCTCCACAATAATCACATCTTGGCTTCTTTGTGGCTCCCTCCCAAGTCACCAACAATGTCCATTATGGGCCCAGTCCTATTTTGCCTTTGTTAAAGAACAGGGAATTTGGTAACAAATTTAGTCCACTGTCTTGAGAGGTGTGGAAATAATCTCCTTTCCATCTATTGAGGAACTGACACATTGCTTATGCCTCCTATGTTTTCACTTTTCATCATTCATTTAAATTTTTTAATTGAGCACTTACTATGTACAAGGTGAAATGTTATGCATTAATGAATCAACAACAGACAAGACGTAAATGCTTCCTGCTTTAAACATGGAATTGTAGAGGCAAATATGAAATACAAATTGGTATTAAGTCCTACAAAACAGAAGTCTATGATGCTATACAGCTGCCTTGTCCAATATAGTAGCCACTAGCCAACTATGGCTATTTAAATTTAAATTAGCTAAACTAAACTAAACTATATTAATTCTGTCACACCAACTACATTTTTTAGCATGCTCAGTAGCTACTTGTGGCTACTGCTTCCATAATGGGAAGCACAGATATAGAACACTCTTATTATTACAGGAGACTCTATTGGACTGCTCAGCTATAATCCCTTGTATTTTCATCATAAAATTTATAACTCTCTAGTTTACTTATATGGATTTATCTGTTTCGTATCTGTCTATTCCACTAGAACATAAACCCAGTGGAGGCAGGGCTTTGTTCTCTTTATCACTTTTCCCTCAGTGCCTAGCACATAGTAGGCACATGACAAATTTATTGAATAAATGAAGTAATGAACTAATAAACTAAGCTGGAAAGGCTTTTAGGAATTCAGTTTTGAATTACTTAGAACAGGAACTGGGGAAGGAAGAACATTCTAGAGAGGCTAAGTGAAGGACTTGATATCTCCTTGAGGAAAAGAAGATGATTCTCTGTCCTTGGAGCTTAGCAGTGAATGAGCTAATGCAGGAAACCATAATGGAAGATGAGCTGGCCCGGTGGTGGCACCTGATCATGGAGGGTCTTGTGAAAAGTGGTCTTCCTCTTTCTCTATTTCTGCTCTGTTGGTCTAGTCTGGACAATATGGGACTGGACCATATAGTTCCCATGCCTGGAATTTTAATTTCTTCCTGTTGCCAGAGGTTTACGCTAAACCCAGGCTGGCTTGACCAGAGCCTGAGACCCTACCTTCCCCCTGCCTGATGCTTCCTTTGCCCACAGTCCTTTGTGTACTCTGACAGAGCAGTGCTCCTTTGTTGCCAAAACCTTCATCAGTGTGGGTCTCCCTTTCTTGTCATTACCAGCAACTGCCTAAAGTATATTTGAGCTCACTACACATTTTTGGATAGTTTAGCTCCCCATAGAAGTCATCCCCTGGAGTCCGTACTTTCTCTAACTCATGCCCAACTCACACTATACCTTCTCCTTCCTGTTTCCTGCCAGTCAGTTGTGCTGAAGTCCCAGCACACCTTGTCCCTGAGATTGTCTGGCTTATAAAAACGTCCTGCACGTCCACCTGTGTGCTTTCCAGTGGCATAATGAGGACGCACAAGTGTACCTCAGATATGTCTCATTATGGAAGTCAGTGAGCTGAACCCTTCATTCTAAACTCTGTTCATCTCTTCAGGGATAAATGAGATGTCCCTGCTCTGTGAAGCCCAAAGGAGAGGGTAGAGAATTGAAATCAATAGGAAATCAACAGAGGTTCTCTAAGAAGTAGCACCTTGTGTCTAATGACCACTAAATCATGCTGATTTTAGCTGTGATGAACTGTGTTATACTAATTTACATTTTTAGTAATTTAGACACTTGGCATAAGATTTTAAGAAAGCAATTTGGAAATATAGAAAACTAGCAGTAAATATATGACAGCAACCTAATTTGTATGTATGTACTTATATAATATATGTTACATATGTATGTATGTGTGGATAGGTAGATAGATAGATAGATAGATAATGAATGTTGCTATCCTCTTTTCTCTGTGCTAAGAAGAATACCCTTTTCCCCACTCAACTTTCCCTACTCTGACTGTTTCCAGGGAGCTTTTGGCAGGTCATCTCTGGGTCTCTTAATAGATTCAGACGAGGTAAGAGCTGGATTTAGGAAGATTAGAAAGTCATTGACAGGAGAGTTAGGGGATGATAGCACAAGCTTCTATGGACGGAATTAGATGCGAAAGGGGGAGGAAAATTGGAATAGGAAGAAGAGAGTTTGAGTTGGTGGTAAGTATGTGTGTGGATGAGGAGGGAGACATGGATTTGTGAAAAGAAGATATTAAGTTTTGCTTCTTAACAGGATATTAAAAAAATAATGCAGTAAGCATTTATACCTCTTTCAGTTATTTTTCTATGCTGAGCTGATTTTTTTTTTTCAGGCTGCGTACTGTGCTGAGATAGGGTTATAAGAAGCCTTTACACAGGTGTATTTCAAATGTTTAGCTGATAATTTTGCCCTGAAAAAGTCGAAGTCAAAGAAAAGTTATATGCACAAACATATACATCTAAGCATTCCTAATGATATCAGAAATTGGGAGACATTCATGTTGCCACCAAAGAGGAAAATGATCCAGTAAATTGTGTTTCTCAACTGGCTAGAAACATCATCAACAATAATACTGCTTAACCCTTATTGGACTCCTTGTATGTGCAATTTTCCAAGCCCTTTGCATATAATAACCCATTTAGTTTTCACAGTAACATTATGAGGTAGATGTTTATCATGTCCATTTTCAGATGAGGATGCTGAGGCAAAAACGAGTTAAGCAACTTGACCATGGTTACAAAGCTAGTGAGTAGCAGAGCATTTCAAAACCAGGCGGTCTTATTTCAGGGTCAGTACTGATTGAGTATGTCATACTGCTGTTAATATTGTGAATGATGCAGACTAAGCAATAAATGAGAAAAAGTCACAGACTTATATAAAAATGCAGAACCTGGGCATTCCCTGGCAGTCCAGTGGTTAGGACTCTGTTCTTCCACTGGAGGGGGCAGGGGTTCGATCCCTGGCTGGGGAACTAAGATCCAAAAAAAAAAAACAGAACCTAAATGTTATGAGATGTTATAATCACAGATGCTCACAAATCTATGTGGATGTGAGTTAGGTCTGGAAAGGAGTCATGTTGTAGTGAGATCATGGCTGACCTACTTGATTATTTTGAACTTTCATGATATTATAATAATGATTTTTACAAACAAAAGCACAAAACCGGGATAATTAAACAAATGCAAATTTGAAAGCCTATTCCAATTATTTGCTTAATTTTATATATTTATTTGAACATGATTCTCCTTGCTACTTTCTCTCTTTTAAAAATACTGTCACATCCCTCTTCTTTGGTAGGATTTTTAAAAATGGTAATTAAAGCCACATATAAACATATGGTTATGTCTAGTTACATAATTAATGTAATCATCATCTAATTTGAATTATATAGAATGTGGTGACATAATTATAACATGTAATGATGGAAAGATCCTCATTTAAGCCGAGTGAAATGACTGCACTTGGAACTGGATGATTCTTAAATTACAATTTCCCAGTTGCTCTAAGGGCCCTTCAGGGACAAGGACTGGCTGAGCTCTGCTTGTTGTTACGAGGAAAAAAGAAAACAATTTAAATACATGAGAAAATAATATAATGTGAAGTGTGATGTTTCTTGTTTTAATCAGACAGAAAAGAAAGATTAGCCAACTGTTATTTTTATATGATTTGTTAAATAAAAATTACTTTCAAGCTGAGACAAAAAAATATATTACTTCAGGCTGCCATTTTTGTGCATCTCATTGGTCCACAGAGAGCACATCCATTAATCACGGAACAGGGCGCAGAATGAAACTCCCGCCATCCTGGTTATCTTTCCCGCCCGCCCTCCATGTCACCCCTTCACTCTGGTCCCTTATGACGTTTTTCTGGGCCAGGCCTCCTGTTACAAATGTCTCATCCTTTGCAGAGTGTTCTGCTTCTGGAAAGGGCAAAAGATGACAGCCTCATCTTGCAGCCATAATTGAAAGGAGGGACGTGAACTCCCCTTCACTCTGGACAAAGTAATGAAAGTTCCCGAGGCTCTGGCTAATGACAGGAAATGCATAAGTGGACAAAGTATCAGGTATCAAGAAATGAGTCTGGGAGTAATAAAACAAATTAGGGAAGAGAAAAATGTAAGCTAAACATGAAAGTGTCCCCTTGAGCCGACCTGTATTAAGTTGTGGAATTATCTGCCAAGGAGAATGCTCTGAGCCGCCCACGTTTAATAATTGAAAACCCCACAGGTTTACACACTGGAGATGAGACGCGGTATGATCTGCTGTGGAATATTTTTGTTTTGCTCTGATTCACTGAAACCTCAAGAACTGCCTCAGCACTGGGGCCCGGAGACTTGGAATGGATGCCCTTGATTTAGAAGTTGTTTTTGCTGTGTTTTTCTTTCTTACGTTAAATGTCCTGCCAGAAACTCATTCAGAAAACCCATCGCTCTTGTAGAGCCCTGTTTAGGAACCCCAGCCTTCCCTGCAGGGTACCCTCCCCAGAATCTGAGTGGTGAGGAAGAACCCAGCTACCCAGGGTGGTAGAGTCATGGCTCCATCCCTGACCTTCTCTGTTATAGAGGATGAGTCACTTTATCCCTCTAGATTATTTATTCATATGTCAGATAAAGGCGTGAACTAGACAAGCTCAATGCTACCTTAGGGTAAAAATAGACCTTTCCTGTTAGAAGCCCCTATGATTCAAGCACTGAGCCATCAGAAAGGTCGGCATTATCTCAAGGGCCTGATGGCAGCATCAACCTCCACGTCAGCCCTGGGATTCCAGCCTCTGGCTATGTTAAGCTCCTCACGATAACATTTGCTCAACCCACAGGCTTAAGCCAAATCAGGACTAGCACCAAACCAGAAGAAAAAGTGGGACGTGACTTGAGGCCGTGCTGAAATAGGAATTGTCCTGATCTCATGTCCCAGCAGGTCAAAGTTTGGGGGCCCCATCCCACCCAGGACCAAGCCAACCCAAGGGAGTACAATTGCTGTTAGTTATTTTCTGCTTTATTTGGGTGCCTCTAAGCATGGCCCTGACCACTGCAGCTCTCCCCTCGGGCCCTTAGAGTTTAGAAGAGCCATTCTGACCCTTAGTCGGGCTCTTCTGAGAATGAGCAGGGAAGGTGGAAGGGGTTGTCCTCCAGGTTCCTGGGGATGCAAGGGCTGAAAGAGCAGGGGCTCTAGACATTCCTGGGGGGCTGATGTTCCCTGTCTGCCACCATGAAGATGATCCTTTCCAGAGGCAGAGGTAAACTGGACTTGAGAGGATGAGAGAAGGGTGAGGATGGTGTAGGTCTGCCCTTGGTTTTCTCAGACATCCAGGTCCTACCAGCCCTGGTGTAGTGGGGTCCCAGTTAGTATCCTAGATCAGGCCCCGTGTGCATCAGAGGGTAGACCCTGAATCCCCTCTAATTCATCCCAGCTTGTTCTGGGAGCCCCAGTAGATCTCTTACATGTTCTAAGGAAGTCAGCCTTCCTGGCAACCATTTCCCTTCTCCTGAGGTTGTCATCATCTTCATGGGGGCCCCTGGGTTGTAGTCCAAATACATACTTGTCTGCTCATGGATTAAGACGCCACCCTCTGTGTCTGCTGCAGATTCCCCCTTCAGATATATGAGGAATTCTGTCTTTTCATGCTTCTCTGCTCCATTGTCCTCTGACTTTGGATTTGCTGAAGTGCAGCAAACATGGTGCATCATCTAACAGCTACACAAAGAAACAGCCACACACCTAGCCCTTTATCCACATGTTAGTAATGCTCCTTTTCTGTGTACTTGTCATATGTTCTTTTAACACAAACCTTCTCACCCGCTGGCCGTGAAACAGAGCAGGGCACTATGGTTCTTTCCTCCCATGTCCTCAGCCTGCCTTTTGTCTGTGAATAAAACTTTAGGCGAAGAATAAGTTTAATCAGAGAAGTGAGAAAATGAAAAAACAAAGGAAAACTGTCTGATGAGACTAAATAATAATAGTTTAGTCATTAGGAATAGCTAAGGACCTTTAGTTCCTCCTCAAGGGCTGTAGATAATATTCTGAGCCATATCCTGTGAGCTGTCTTGTAGATACTGAAACTCCACCAGGTGGAAGAAGTTAACTACGTGATGACCAGACTGTAGCCATGACATAAGCTGCCACAATTCCAAGAACTGGCCTCAAAGAAATGGAAACAAACCAACCCCAGAACTGAAGACTAACTGTACTTAAAGCAATCAAGATGACGCTGGTCAGACCACTGATGACCAATTTCAAGATGACTCTCAGAGCTGACTGTGCTGTTTCTGCATGTAGCCCCCTCCCTCTGTCTATAAAAGCTCTTGTGCCCTGTCTTGGGAGGTGGTGTGGAGGTGGCCTTTGGACAGGAGTCCACCCTCCCCTCCTTACCCCTCTGGTTGCTGGCATCCAAAATAAAGCAAATTTTCCTTTCCACCAACCTTGCCTCTTTATTGGCTTTTGAGTGGCGAGCAGCTGAACCCCACTTTCGGTTACAGCCATGTGCTTAAAGTTATAGGGGCCGGGGATGGAAAGCAATCTAAGACTGACACATTTTCCTTCAGGCCCCAAGTATCTCTATTATTTGAACATATGGTTTCTGGAACAAGCTGTATGCATGGCCCCTCAAGCATGGAGATGCCTGCTGGGCTGTCCTGTAGCTGTTCCAGGCTCAACGAAGAAAACCTGTATGTCTCAGCAGGAACACAACTTAAGGCAGATTCTGGGCCTCCAGGTCCAAGGGTCGAGCAAATGACAAAACTGCTCCTGTGTGTTGTGTGTATTCACATGATATTAAAATTGACATTATATCCAGGCACAGTAGACACAGCACACCCATTTGAGGTTCCAGGATAAAATGTGAATTTTCAAACTAAGTAAGCTAGAGCTCATTGCACAACTCTTGGGCCCTTCAGAGTCCCCTTTTCCAGTCCAAGGCTATAAAAGCATTGAAGAAATTACAGAAATAAAATTTTGGTGATGGATTTTTGGAGAAAGCTGTGGAATCTTGTCAGTACCTCTTCCTGCCCCATTCTCAGGCCAAGCCAAGGGCACTGTCCCCTATCTAAACTCTAGTAGCAGGAAATTCAGCAGACCACTTGGAGAGTGATACATGCTCTGACTGCAAGAGGTGAGGAAGAAAGAGAGAAGATGGAAGGAAGAGAAGTAGCTGTAGGAAGAGAGAAGATTTCACATTAATTTTTTCAAGGCTAATTTTTTAGAGCACTTTTAGGTTCACAGCAAACTTGAGGGGCAAGGCACAGAGATATCCCACATAACCCCTGCCCCCGGACATGCATAGTCACCTTCTTTATCAACATCCCTACCAGAATGGTACATTTGTTACAACTGATGTACCTGTATTGACACATCACAACCACTCAAGGTCCATAGTTCACATTAGTTTTAACTCTTGATTGTTTCACATTCCATGGGCTTGGACACATGTATAATGGCATGTCTCCATCATTATAGCATCATACAGAGTATTTTCACTGCCCTAACTTTCCTCTGTGCTCCATCTATTCTCCCCGACCCCTGGCAATGACTGATTTTTCGCTGTCTTCTTAGTTCTGCCTTTTCCAGAATGTCATATAGTTGGAATAAATACAGTATGTAGCCTTTTTAGATTGGTCCCTTTCACTTAGTAATATGAATTTAAGATTCCTCCATACCTTTTCATAGCTTGATAGCTCATTTCTTTTCAGCTCTGAATAATATGTCATTGTGTGGAAGTATCACAGTTTACTTACCCATTCACCTATTGAAGGACAAGTTGGTTGCTTCCAATTTTTGGCAATTATGAATAAAGCTGCTATAAACTTTCATGGACAGGTTTTTGTGTGGATGTAAACTCTCAACTCCTTTGGGTAAATACCAAGGGGCACAATTGCTGGATTGGATGATAAGAATGTGTTTAGTTTTGTAAGAAACTTGTAAAGTGGCTGAACAATTTTGTGAAATCTAGTTTTGATCTGTCAATTTCTGAATAGAAACCGTATTTGCTATTTGAAGTGACCTGCATGTCTGTCTCTTGCCTAAGAACAGAATAAGACACAGAACTTGCCAAACCAGTGGGAGACAATAAATAAGTCATTAAGTAAACTAAACTTGTCCAGCTCCCGCTTGTAAGACATTTACATTGTACAGCAGGCAGCATCTACTAGAAACCACTTGTTCCTCAGGTCACATGATGAGTCCAGGCAGTGTAGACTGGCGTTTGAATTCTGCTCTTGTTATAGTCCTTAGAAAAATGTCTTACCTTTCTAAGCCTCAGTTTATCCAACTGTCAAACAGATATTATAGTGCCTGCTTTTAAGGTTGTCATAAGGACTACATGAATCAGATCAGCAAAGTACAGTCACTTAACTCATGGTCTGGCATATAGCTAAGTAGTCAATAAATGCGAGTTCTTCTTTTTCTTTTTGTTTTTTTTTTTGGAAAGGGAGAAAATCATTTTAGAATAAAAGCTGAAAAGTTTTAGAACCAAAGAATTCAGCATGGAGCTTCTTGGAATAACTAAAGCTTGGGAACCCTTTAATTGCTTTGAACAATTAGATTGAACATATGACTGAGGACACGAATAAGAACAAATATGGATTCAAAGCCCAACTCTGTGGGAAAAAATATATATCCTCATGAAGTTTCTCAGTTAGGGAAGGAGGCCACCTCAGAACTTCTGTTTAACAGCTGTAAAGAAAGCTCAATTTTATTGAGCACTTTATACATGCTATGGTTCTCACCACTTTATTTACAGGTGTCATTACCTCCTCCACCTTCACAGAGGAAGAGACTGAGGCACAGAGCAGTCCAATCACCTGCCCAAGGCAGTTACTCTGTGACAGAAGCAGGTTTTGCATTGAGATGAGCCTGTGCTCTAATCTACTGCTGTGTAGACATGCCTTTTGAGACGTACCGAACGGGGACTGGCTCTTCCTAAAATGCCAAGTGAACAAGGCCTTGGGAAATTGTTTAGCAGTGACAGGTACGTCCCAGGAACGGCTGCTGAATAGAAGCAGGGACAGCCAGACAGCTGCTTCCTGATCTAATGGGCTCCCTTTCTTAGGGCTGGCTTCTACATCTTTTACGTGGATCAAATTTGAAAGCGGGGCTATGTTTCTTCTGGATCCAGGCAGCAACCTTGAATACAGGAAACACTTAGCTATTTACCGCTGTCATAAATTTCTGTGGTGTGCTGTGAAAAGCTGAGGATGTTGCCAAGCAGGAATCTATCAATATGGTCCAAAAGTCCTCACTGCATCCCAGTCCCAATCTGTACATTGATTATATTTTCATAAAAGCAGTAAAAACAAGTTTAAACAAATTTAAAAAAATGAAGCTTAATGCTACTCACTAAAGATATGTATGTGTATGTGTGTTTAATATATCAATTTATAGTTGAAAGCCAGACTGTGTCTTCAACCATATAGTAATTTGTCCTCAGAAGGAAAACTGATACGTACTCATGCCTAGCCATGGAATAGCAGAATTGGCAATGTGATTGTTTTATTCATAATTTAGGCCATTTATGCAACAAATAAATAAAAAATATTTTAAAACCAACCGGGAAGAACTCATGTTTCATAATAGTATTAAAAACTAGCGTCTGTGAGTTACACACCTAATTTTAAAAGGCTAAATTATTGGCTGGCAATTCGAGGGCATTATCTCTTGTCTGGAATTATTTGCTTTGGATGGTTGATCAGGATTTTATGTTTTAGCCCTATACCAGATTAGTATTTTATTTTGATCAACCCAACTCTAATATCACTGAATATCACAAGCATTCACTCATATATTTTCTAGTTTTTGCTTATTTTGGTAATGATAAAGAATTTAACAAATAAAAATGTCTTTCAAAAACAGGGCTTTTTTTAATGTTGTTGATACAATTTTTTACTGTGTAATTCTGACTACATTATACACATACAACTAATGATGTTTGTGGATTCCTTCATTGAGTCATTCATTGAACATATATTTATTAAGCCAAAATATATGCCAGGAACTGTGTTAGCTACAAGAGGATAAAATGATGGGCAAAAGGGACACACTTTTTAAAATGGTGCTTATGGTCTTGAGTAAGAGTTGGCAAACTTTTCTTTAGGCTCTGGGGACCATACAGTTTCTATTGCGACTGCTTAACTCCGCTATTACAGTGCAAAGGAAGCCATGGGCAATATTCAAAAGAATAAACACGTCTGTGTTCTGGTAAAACTTTACAAAAACCGGCAAGGGACTGGCCTTGGATCTCGAGCTGTAGCTTTCCAACCCCTGGTCTAGAGGGAAAACTGAATATTTATCAAAGAATCAGGCAGATTATTTGCAAAGGTAAGCTTGCAGACTGTAAAACTGTATCTGGCTAAGGACCATTGATGAGAGATGCATTTGATGGTCAGCATGAACAACTGACCGTCTGGACTGGTTCCATGTGGACAAAATGGTCTGATAGGTCTTTCCTGGGAGAAGGACAATTGAGCTGACAGCAGAATGATGGAACAGAAGTTATTTGGCAAAAAAGAAGAGTTCTCCATGCAGAGGTAACAGAATATGCAACAGCCTTGCAATACAAAGGTGTTTTATCTTTAGGAAGTGAAGGAAGGCCATCGAAAGATGCAGAGGTGGGCAAAGCTTTTCAGATGACTGCATGGAGAATTATGCCAAGGCCAGGGGTGCTTTATTAGGTGCCTCCAAATGGCCAACCCTGAACTTCCACTTGGTCGTTGCCCCCAAACCCAAGGTGAGGCTGTGTGGTTGTCATATGTCTCCTGAAAGTATGAACTTGACCTTTGCTCACCTACTGCTCCAAGCTCAGTGAGGGTGGGCACAGGGCTGGAGGCAGTCTGGTACAAAGCAGACGTGCTGGGGTGGAAGGAGGGCATCCAAAGACTCACTTGGAGTCTCAGCTCCTGCTAATGTGATCTCCAAGAAGTCATGGATATCCATGATGTAAGAAATTTAGAGACCACGAGGCTCTTTGGTTTTCACATTGGGTTCTGCAGAGGTACTTTGGAGGACCCGGGTGAGTGGGGAGGACACAGTGGGCTGCCAGGGCTTTAAACCAATCTGTTCCATGTGATCTATGAAAAGAGACTTAACCACTGAATAATATTCCAGTTTAATAAAGGTGTCTAAAGGGAGAAAAAGATTGAACTGTATTGCACCGCTGCCACTTACTTTCTTGGGTGAGGAAAGCGAGGCCCCGTGAGGTTAGACAATTTGCTCATTAAGAACTGACCTTTAGGCTGCTCTCTTTCCACCTTCATATGACTCCAGGCCTGTCACAAAGCCTGGCTAACACTTGTCCAAGCAACAATTTCCTTACCTGGAAATGACTGTTGTAAGACATGTAGCCAAGGGGATGGAGTGGAGGGCAGCAAGGTACTTTCAAACTGCCTGAGCTGGCATGGAAACAAGATGAACTGAAAAGGAATGTTCATGGAATTTAGTTCATAAAATCCTAGTGAAGGTACAATAAGCAGGACCAGAGATGCATAGAGGCCCAGGAGCCTGCATAGGAAATTAGAGATGAGGTATGGCCCATGGTGAGAGGCAAGAAGAGTGATGGAAAAAGTGGGGAACCAGCCCTCCATGGGAAAAAGAACAGACTTGGAAAGAATTTCTCAGGCAGTCATTGACTGCTGTGGAACCTCTTGGAAAAGCTTGGGCATCTGTGGGCTGGTCCTGTATTGTAGACCCTGAACCTGCCCTCTGAAATAGGCATGGGTCCACCCTGCCTTCCTCACAGGGCTGTGGTCCTGTCCAAGGAGCCAGTTGGGTACCTGAAGTAACTCTGTGAGCTCTGAACTGCAAATTGTAATTGGGAAATGGAAACAGGATTGCCCCGTTGTACCTAATTCAACTTTTGTTTCCTGATCTCTACTCTCCAGGCTGGCTCTAGGGTTCAATGTTCAAATTGGAAAATTCCCATCATTTTAAAGTAGTATGAACTTTACTGAAATCAGTAGGGTTCCATTCTTCTTTGTCTCCTCAGTCCACTGGTTTCATCCCACATTACAGGTGGCATTCTCATCATGATTCTGCTTATGCTTCCTTTGGATTTAGTACATTGCTTCCAGATCCATGTCTTTTGCTGCACAGACCTGCAAAGGCTTGTATATACTTGTGAATGCCAGCTTTAGATTGACTCTGGTGAATGAAAGATCAAGCTCTTATTCCTGAGGTTGGGCTCAGCTACGCTAAACTCGGTTTGTTCCAATTTGGAAATGCATTAAGTCTAAGGACAGTTCCCTCTATCCTAGTCTTTTGACTTCTATTGGCAAATGTCCCATTGAACAAGCAGCAATCACCTCTGACTTTTCCAAGTCCTTTTAACCAGAAACTGCCTTAGAGCAGGGACCATCAAAGTACACAAGTGGTCCAGTGGTTTTAGCTGTTGGGCACTTCAAATTTATGCAGACTTTTTCTCCAGTTCTTCAACTGAGCATAGAGAAGACAGACAGAAGATGTCCTAATAGCCTCTGTCATTAAAATCTCTGTCTGTGTGAGCTCACAAAGCCCCTTGTCTCTATTTCAGGATGGGATCCTGCATTTTAGCTTTGCTGTTGGCAGCGAGACAGAGTCAAGTCCCTGCAGCTGGTCTTCAAATGTGCTGTGCTCTTCTCTGTCGGTTGCGGAATTGAACTGGATTGTCATGATAAAAAGCATCTGCTATTTGGACTCCCACAAGGCAATATTATAAAGTATCTGCTTGTCAAATTTTATGTGGGTTGATTATACATTTATCCATTAGTCCCCCACTGCCCTCAAGAAAGGGTAAAAAAATAAAATAAACCTATTTGATTGAATTTTAAAATAATCAACCATGTGGGTGTCCTTTTTAAATTTATGAGACTAATTTCAAATATTAAAGCTTTAGAGTAAGGAGAATAAAGACCCTAGTCTGCCGAAAGGGAGAAAAGCATAATGAGAATGCAGTTTAGAAGAATTTTTAAACTGCTGCTAATGGGAAAAGTGAAATGAGGCAAGTGGGGATAAAAAGCCTGTTTTTGAGATTGATCTTTAAAGAGAGAGACTTCTAAAGACTGCAGAAATGTGTATTCCAGAGACAAGAGAAGTGGATTTATTAATTGTGTAAAATCTATCATTTTCGATCAGCATCAAACACTAATGTGATATGTGAGATTCATATTCTGTGACACCAGAAACGGTTTCAGTATGTGGCTTTTAGATGCAGCAAGGTGTTACACCGGAAAGAGGGAAGTTCACAATGGGTCTGTGGATGCTTCTTAGTCAAGATGCAACATGGACTAGAGCTAAGAATTAACCCAAAAAATGACATTTAAAAACTAGACATGGTGTACCAAGTACTTGGCATGTATTCTCAACATCTTATAACATATGATCATTCTCTTTACGTAGGAAGGACTATTAAGGAACCGTGGCATGTCAGAGTCAACTTTCACTAGCTCATGAGAGTGGGGTTTTAGTTTTCAGGAAATTTTCAAGTCAATTGTTAAATACAGCCATTATTTTTAAAGAAGAATATAAGCTTACTTTTAAAGAAATCATAATTAAAAAGGCAATACTCAAAACATCAATTCCTATCTTACTACATTTTACTAATATTTATGCTCTTAATAATATATATGTAACTATTGCAACTGCATGCTGAAAATATTATAGATTGCTGTGATGATGTGCATCTCTTCCTACCTCCACCTTGAGTGGGGTCATCTTGTTGCGTGAAATAGACCACAATGGAAATATTTACGCCACAAAAGTCAGCAAGTGCTATAAATAATAGCATAACTTAGGCTCTTTTGTTGTTCATCTAGACCTAAGAAATTTATGGAGATAATATTAATGATGCAGAATAAATTTAAAAAAATATTGTGTTCACAGCCATCAGATTATGACTAGCACACAAGTTAATAAACTATCCTTTCAGCCCTCAAAAACTGTCATTATCTGATTCTGCAACAAGGTCACTTGGGGCACTGATGAAGAAATGAAATTCTCCCACATATCTTTATTGTTTCACTTTCATTTTGTAAAGGTAAACTTGATATCAACCAACATTCATTTCAGAACTATACTTGTTAGTCAAATGCAACCACACATTGGCTGTGAGTATAAGAATTTGGCAAAAATCAATGAAAGTATTCTGTAATAAGCAATTGGCTCTAGGGAATCTATAATAAAGAGTGTTATATGTTTATTATTATTTAGAAAATGCATGCTACACATCTTTTATATCAGTAAAATTTATACTAAGCATATGTATGTATATACATGCATTTTCTTAAATATCTTTATTAAAGTATAATTGCTTTTACAATGGTGTGTTAATTTCTGCTTTATAACAAAGTGTATCAGCTGTACATATACATATATCCCCATATCTCCTCCCTCTTGCGTCTCCCTCCCACACTCCCTATCCCACCCCTCTAGGTGGTCACAAAGCAATGAGCTGATCTCCCTGTGCTAAGTGGCTGCTTCCCACTAGCTATCTACATTTGGTAGTATATATAAGTCTATGACACTCTCTCACTTTGTCCCAGCTTACCCTTCACCCTCCCCGTGTCCTAAAGTTCATTCTCTACATCTGCATCTTTATTCCTGTCCTTCCCCTAGGTTCTTCAGGACCATTTTTTTTTTTTTTTAGATTCCATATATATGTGTTAGCAAACGGTATTTGTTTTCCTCTTTCTGACTTACTTCACTCTGTATGACACACTCTAGGTCCATCGACCTCACTACAAATAACTCGTTTGTTGTTTTTTATGGCTGAGTAATATTCCATTGTATATATGTGCCAAACCTTCTTAATCCATTCATCTGTTGATGGACACTTAGATTGCTTCCATGTCCTGGCTATTGTAAATAGAGCTGCAGTGAACATTGTGGTACATGACTCTTTTTGAATTACGATTTTCTCAGGGTATATGCCCAGGAGAGGAATTGCTGGATTGTATGGTAGTTCTACTTTTAGTTTTTAAAGGAACCTCCATTCTGTTCTCCAAAGTGGCTGTATCAATTTACATTCCCACCAACAGTGCAAGAGGGTTTCCTTTTCTCCACACCCTCTCCAGCATTTATTGTTTGTAGATTTTTTGATGATGGCCATTCTGACTGGTGTGAGGTGATACCTCACTGTTGTTTTGATTTGCATTTCTCTAATGATTAGTGATATTGAGCATCATTTCATGTGTTTGTTGGCAATCTGTGTATCTTCTTTGGAGAAATGTCTATTTAGGTCATCTGCCCATTTTTGGAATGGGTTGCTTGTTTTTTTGATATTGAGCTTCGTGAGCTGCTTGTAAATTTTGGAGATTAATCCTTTGTCAGTTGCTTCGTTTGCAAATACTTTCTCCCAGTCTGAGGGTTGCTTTTTGTCTTGTTTATGGTTTCCTTTGATGTACAAAATCTTTTAAGTTTCATTAGGTCCCATTTGTTTATTTTTGTTTTTATTTCCATTTCTCTAGGAGGTGGATCAAAAAGGAACTTGCTGTGATTTATGTCATAGAGTGTTCTGCCTGTATTTTCCTCTAAGAGTTTAATAGTGCCTGGCCTTACATTTAGGTCTTTAATCCCCTGTGAGTTTATTTTTGTGTATCGTGTTAAGGAGTGTTCTAATTTCATTCTTTTACATGTAGCTCTCCAGTTTTCCCAGCACCACTTATTGAAGAGGCTGTCTTTTCTCCATTGTATATTCTTGCCTCCTTTATCAAAAATAAGGTGACCATATGTGCGTGGGTTTATCTCTGGGCTTTCTATCTTGTTCCATTTATCTATATTTCTGTTTTGTGCCAGTACCATACTGTCTTGATTACTATAGCTTTGTAGTATAGTTTGAAGTCAGTGAGCCTGATTCCTCCAGCTCTGTTTTTCTTTCTCAAGATTGCTTTGGCAATTTGGGCTGTTTTGTGTTTCCATGTAAATTGTGAAATGTTTTGTTCTAGTTTTGTTCTAGTTCTGTGAAAAATGCCATTGGTAATTTCATAGGGATTGCATTGAATCTGTAGATTGTTTTGGGTAGTATAGTTGCAATGTTGATTCTTCCAATCCAAGAACATGCTATATCTCTCCATCTGTTTGTATCATCTTTAATTTCTTTCATCAGTGTCTTATAGTTTCTGCATACAGGTCTTTTGTCTCCTTGGGTAAGTTTATTCCTAGGTATTTTATTCTTTTTGTTGCAATGGTAAATGTGAGTGTTTCCTTAATTTTTCTTTCAGATTTTTCACTAGTATATAGGAATGCAAGAGATTTCTGTGCATTAATTTTGTATTCTACTACTTTACCAAATTCATTGATTAGCTCTAATAGTTTTCTGGTAGCATCTTTGGGATTCTTTATGTATAGTATCATGTCATCTGCAAACAGTGACAGTTTTACTTCTTTTCCGATTTGGATTCCTTGTATTTCTTTATCTTCTCTGATTGCTGTGGCTAAAACCTCCAAAACTATGTTGAATAATAATGGTGAGAGTGGAAAACCTTGTCTTGTTCCTGATCTTAGTGGAAATGGTTTCAGTTTTTCACCACTGAAAATGATGTTACCTGTGGGTTTGTTATATGTGGCCTTTACGAGGTAAAGGTAAGTTCCTTCTATGCCTACTTTCTGGAGGATTTTTATCATAAATGGGTGTTGAATTTTGTCAAAAGCTTTTTCTGCATCTATTGAGGTGATCATATGGTCTTTCTCTTTCAATTTGTTAATATGGTTTATCACATTGATTGATATGCATATACAAGAATCCTTGCATTCCTGGGATAAACCCCACTTGATCATGGCATATGTCCCTTTTAATGTGCTGTTGGATTCTGTTTGCTAGTATTTTCTTGTGGATTTTTGCATCTATGTTTATCAGGGATATTGGTCTGTAGTTTTCTTTCTTTGTGACATCTTTGACTGGTTTTGTTGTCAGGGTGATGGTGGCCTCATAGAATGAGGTTGGGAGTGTTCCTCCCTCTGCTATACTTTGGAAGAGTTTGAGAAGGATAGGTATTAGTTCTTCTCTAAATGTTTGATAGAATTTGCCTTCTATCTGGTCCTGGGCTTTTGTTTGTTGGAAGATTTTTAATCACAGTCTCAATTTTAGTTCTTGTGATTGGTCTGTTTATATTTTCTATTTCTTCCTGGTTCAGCCTTGGAAGGTTGTGCTTTTCTAAGAATTTGTCCATTTCCTCCTGGGTGTCCATTTTATTGGTATATAGTTACTTGTAGTAATCTCTCATGATCCTTAGTATTTCAGCAGCGTCAGTTGTTAATTCTCTTTGTTTCATTTCTAATTCTATTGATTTGAATCTTCTCCCTTTTTTCCTTGATGAGTCTGGCTAAAGGTTTATCAATTTTGTTTATCTTCTCAAAGAACCAGCTTTTAGTTTTATTGATATTTCCTATTGTTTCTTCATTTCTTTTTCATTTATTTCTGATCTGATCTTTATGATTTCTTCCCTTCTGCTAATTTGGAGTTTTTTTGTTCTTCTTCCTCTAATTGCTTTAGGTGTAAGGTTAGGTTGTTTATTTAAGATGTTTCTTTTTTCTTGAGGTAGGATTGTATTGCTATAAACTTCCCTCTTAGAACTGCTTTTGCTGCATCCCATAGCTTTTGGATCATCATGTTTTCATTGTCATTTATTTCTCGGTATTTTTTGATTTCCTCTTTGATTTCTTCAGTGATCTCTTGGTTATTAAGTAGTGTATTTTTTAACCTCCATGTGTTGTATTTTTTACAGAATTTTTCCTGTAATTTATATCTAGTCTCATAGAATTGTGGTCAGAAAGATAGTTGATATGATTTCAATTTTCTTAAATTTACCAAGGCTTGATTTGTGACCCAAGATATGATCTCTCCTGGAGAATGTTCTATGAGCACTTGAGAAAAAAGTGTATTCTGTTGTTTTTGGATAGAATCTCTGTAAATATCACTTAAGTCCATCTTGTTTAATGTATCATTTAAAGCTTGTGTTTCCTTATTTCTTTTCATTTTGGATGATCTGTCCATTGGTGAAAGTGGGGTGTTAAAGTCCCCTACTATGATTGTGTTACTGTCAATTTCCCCTTTTATGTGCTGGTCAACACCAATCCTCTGTGCAGGAATCTTTCTGCTTTGCCCTGTGCATCCCTGTTGCTGTGCTCTCCCCCATGGCTCTGAAGCTTCCCCACCACCACCCCCCCATCTCTGTCAGTGAAGGGTCTTCCCAGTGTGTGGAAACTTCCTCCTTCACAGCTCCCTCCCAGAGGTGCAGGTCCCATCCCTATTCTTTTGTCTCTGTTTTATCTTTTTTTCTTTTGCCCTACCCAGGTATGTGGGGAGTTTCTTGCCTTTTGGGAAGTCTGAGGTCTTCGGCCAGCTGTCGGTAGGTGTTCTGTAGGGGTTGCTCCACATGTAGATGTAATTCTGATGTATTTGTAGGGAGGAAGGTTATCTCCACGTCTTAATTCCTCCACCATCTTGAAGGTCTGTTGCATATTATTTTAAAAAAACATTTACCAGTGTATTACTGAACAAGGCTCAGAGAGACTATATTGTCCAAGGGCATATGGTGAGCATGTGCTATGGGACTGAGAGTGGGGATGAGAAGTAGCACCTGTCAGAGGAGGTGGGATATTTTCTCTCCAGGTCTTATTCTCATTTGCTCTCTAATGCCTTTCTTTTGAGACCCCACATCTATTTTCTACACAATCTCTTGTTTTTGTTTCCTGATAGTTATTGAAAATGGTCATAAAAACACATGCCCACCTCAATATTGAACTTCCTTCTTTAGATTCTACAATTAAATATGCACAAACCTAACCAAATCAGGTGACATAGGTCTTTCTTCATTTATTTCTTCATCATTGTCAACCCTCTGTTTCTTTCTCTTTCCAATGAGAGGTCTTTCTGTAATTTCCTACCATAGGAGTTAGCAATTAGGACAGGTGGGTGAACATTGGCTTCTCCCTTACCATATAACAGCAATAAAAAAAATGAAAAGAGCTTTTATTTTTACGGAACTTTAAGCTTTATAACGTGCACTACCACTACTGTATCTTTTGGTCTTCATAATAGTGGTGAGATATGTAGGATAGATCTCATTTAACCTAAGAGGAAGTTGAGGCTCTGGAAGATGAAAGGATGTCTCTACAGTTATGGTCCTATTACATTATAACTCAGGTCTTATTTTCTGTCATCACAGCATTGCACACCCTGTAGTGGAAATGTGAACAAAATCCCTCAGGTTTATTGAGCAAAGCAAGGCAGTAAAGAAGGATTATGGAGTCCAAATAAATTGAGCAGCAAAAAGCCCATCAATTCCTCACTAGAGAAATAAGAGCAATTGGAAAGGAGAGAACAGACTTTGGAGGTAATGTTCCTTCCAAGTTATTTTTCTCACAGAAATAAAATGTTCAGCTAATTGCAGAAAATCCCATTAAATCTTGATGTAAATTCACATCATACATGAGCTGATTCATTTATGATAGAATCAGTAGAATGGAAAGTCATTGAAAAGGTAACATGTATTGGGTCATGTATATGAGCAGTCACCATATGCCAGATATTGTACTTAGTGTTTTAAGTCCATCACACGTTAACTCCTCAAAATATTCGTATGAGATGCTTGCTGTGATCATTCCAGTTTGTAGATGAGGAAACCGAGGCTTAGAAAGATTAAATAATTTGCCTAAGATCATTCAGGTAGCAAGTCTTAAACCTTAGATTTGAACCTAGGTTTGTCTAACTCTAGAACCTGTACTCTTAAAACCCCTATGATAATCTGGAAAGAAAGAGAATTGCTTGTTTCCTCTTCTGACTGGTCAGTCAGTGTTCACTTGACAGGAAATTATGTAACTCCAGGGGCAACATGAGCTCAGGCATGAGCTCTAAAACATGTGTGGAGCTGTGTGTTGAGACCAATTCAGTCTACAAGAGGAACCCAAGGTTTGTGTGGATTGGCTCTGTTTTCTAGGGCAAAGGATACTGTCTTTAAGCCCCAGTTTCTTCATCATGGTTTATGCACTTTTGAGAGGAATCACTGAGATAAAATGTATTTATTATATTGCCTAGTACTGGAATGCTCACAGTGTTTGATAAATGCCACTGCATCCTTGCCCATTTTGGTCTTGTGTCATAGGGATGCTCACACCACAAAGGTTCAGGTGAAATACCCTATGTGCAAAGTGGACCCTGAGCAGAGTACACCTCTGATAGTTGGTGGAGAGCTGCACAGAAAGGGAGAGGGCAGATCTCTACTGTGTTCCATATTCCACACCTAACAAGCATGGAAATGGCATTGCATGGTGTGTATGTGGCATAATTCAGAGATAAAATTATGCATTTGTCTCCACTTCCTCCCTGAGACCTCCATGATTTCATCCTCTATGAAGACTTCCATAGCTATGGTCTGAATGCTATTGAAACTCAACATTTTTCACAGTCATTTCTTCTTTCCAAAGTTAAGAAGATCTTACAGGAAAACCCGAACGAACTTTTGGGCCAACCCTATAATTTTCCTCTATTTCATTGCCTAAAAATTAAAATTAATTCATCCTAGTGGGAAGGATAAATCAGTGTGAATGTAAATTAACAGACTGAAATTCAGGTTAGCTGGATTATTGCTTCATTTCCTTACTTGGTATTTTGACCCTCAGCCTCCCCCAATTCAGGTTCATTGTCCATGATGATCTATCTAAAACTCAAATATCATTTTGCTAATATTCCTTAACTGGCAGATGTTGTCTTCAAGGTAAAGTCCAAATCACATCATCTTTAGAGCTTCAGTACCTTATCTCATCTCCAGTATGGCCTCCTGCCACTTTAATCACATCTATGATTCTCTTTACTTGCACTGAATTATTTGCAGTTTTGCTGATTCAGGTCTTTGCACATGTTATGTCTACCACTTTAGTTTTCAAACCAGAAGAGTATCACGATGTCCTGGGTAAACTCAGGCTGAGAGGCAGTCGTTGTCTTTGGTGGTTCTTTACACACTTTACCACAGCTCTCACCAGACAAGGTTATAACTGGGTTACTTATCTCTTTTTTCCTCCAGCCTAGGAGCTCCTGAACACCAGAAACTGTGCATTTCTTTCTCTATTCTCAGCATCTTCTAGGGCTTTGTCCATAGGAGGGAATTTGTAAATGTGTATTAAACAAATGCATCTTACATATTGAAATATAATATTCTCAGATTTAGAAATATGTACAGTCATAACTATATCTGTATCAATCTTTGCAATTTTAAAATAATGATCTACAAATAGCAACTGAAAATCAGAAATGTAGGTTTTAATCCCACCTCTGCTACTTAGAAGCTATGAGAATTTGGACAAATTCATGAGCCTTTTTGGTTCTTCATCTGTAAAATGAATTAATAGCTCCATTCTACTTATCCCATAGAGTATATGATGATTACATGTAATTGGACCGTGGATCTGGTCATAACCCAGTCACTTAAAAATATGACTTATGATGCTGCTCTTTCTGCTAAATTTGAGGTCATGGATGAAAATGTACCTTGCCAAAAGATGTTCATTTGGGTAGACTAGGTACAAAAGAAGCACTTTCCACTTCATAGACATCCCTCTGTTGGGACCCTCCAGGGTTGATCTCAGCCCCCTTGACCCTTGAATTTGGCATCTTCAAGAACGAAAAACTTACAGTGCATGCCACAGCCTCATTTGTAGCTCCACTCATTTCTTCAAAGCTAGATAAATAACATATAGATTCACCAATGCATTAGAGCCGATAATAGCATGAGAAGTAGATATCCTGCACTTTATAAGTGAGGTGCAGAGTGACAGCCCTGTTCAAGGTTACTTTACTTGTGATTGGAAAGCAAGAACGTAAACCTCAGATTCTTGATTCCTGACCTGTATTCCTCCAGCACTACATGTTATGGTGGATTTTTTGTGTTTTTGTTTGCTTCTTGTCATAAGTAGAAGCATTACGAGATCAATGTAAGTACTTTCTAAGGATTATTTGATTATTAATAAAGTGTTATAATGATTAGGTGCCTTAAATGTGTATAGCACTTTGGAACTACTGTGTTTTCATAAACCTACCTATCTCAGGTTGGGATCCCTGTGGAACAGAGACGTTCATGCAGAAGGTATGTTACAGACTGTTCCTGAGATCACTCTCTGGAGAAGAGAATGAAAGGCAGCAGGACTGGGGAGAGAAAGTGGAGCTGTGAGACCATCTTAGACTCAATGAGAAGTTCTGGAGATGATATGGCATTTCAGAGTTGTCCCAAGTCTGCTCATGGAGCCCAGGACTTTGTACTATCACAATGGTCAGTCATTGAAAAAGAGTTTTTCTGGAAAAAGGGAGTCATCTTGATCAAGGCACTCCCTGTAGAGACAGATGGCTAAGTGTTCGCTGCTGCCAGCCTTCCCAACACTTGGATAAATAGACCCTTTGCTCCAAAAGAGGGCCAAAATGAAGACCATCCAAGACCATCACAAGTCAAAAAAATTATCAACGATGTTAATCAAATCTCCACCAAAGAGTCTTTCTGAGTTACAGAATCTTCATGAAGTCTTCTTTTGATAATACAGGTAACACCAAACTTTTATAGTCTAAGACTTATAGTTGCGTTACCTCATTCAATCCTTTCAAAAATCCTATGAGGTAGGAGGTAAATAGAATACTAGGACTTAATAAGAGGTTAAGGATCTTTCCCAAAATCTCACAGCTGGTGAGCAGCAGAGCTGGCTTTGGCACCAAGCTGAAACTAGGACTTCACTCTGTTCTATGACTTACCTTCCAATGAGTTACATCAGAAATAAAATGCAGTTATTACATCATTTATATCACTTATATCATTGTATATCAGTATTAGTAGAGTATATTATGATACTCTATTAGACAAAAGTGTGTTATCTCTGAGGTAATGCACTAATTAATTGGTTTAAAACATTTTTTTACAATCTGCATAATCAAATTGATGCTTTTTAAACTACAGTGTGCATAGAAATCACATGACAATGCAAACTCCAGTGCCCTACACTCAAGGAGGTCTCAGATATGTCTAGAAATCTGCATTTTAGCAAGATACTCAAAAGATTCTTAATGTAAATGAATCTTGATCCACATTTTGAGAGACTGATCTAGCTTTGAGGCCTAACATTTGGAATACACACTCAACTGTAATGCTTGCTGTAATCCTATTAAAAACAAAAGTTAACATTAGATGCATAACTGTGATTATTATCTTGTCTCTATGACATTTTAGATTTGGCTTACACTGTTTTTATTTACAACAAGTTTAGTGTCTATAAGTAAGAGATATATGGCTGATGTAATGATATATGTGAATAATGTAACATGTATTATGTGAAAGGTGCTTTCCTACCTTATTTCTAACCCTTACATCAACCCTATGGTTCCTATAAATCAGGAAATTGAGATTCAGAAGGTTAAAAATTGTCCCATATTATATAGCTCATAAATGCCCAGACTAAGATTTAGACACAAGTCCAGTGAATTGAATGGCTAATATTGCTTTCACCAAGTCATGCCTTTTCCCAATCACAGTCATTAAACCTGTTGAGTTGCTTCATGACTTCTAACAGATAACTCAAGTCTAAAGTCCTTAAGGATAGAGTCTGGAGATAGAAATATTGGGATCATCTCGTGATAAGTCCACTTCAAACCAATCACACTTAACTCCTCTTTATTTAGAAACAGGAAATACTCCCAATTTCCTTGTAGAGAAGAGACAGACTAATTGTGTGACCATCTCAGATAAACAACACCCCCAACTGCTACCACCCCACAATAGAGGAAAGGAAAATAAAAAAAAAGAGAAGGAGAAAAAGGAGAAAGGTTAAGGTATTTATTATTTAGATTAGTGAACTAAAACGTGTCTTCAGAATCTAGCACTTTTCCTTTTTTTTTTTAATTTTTATTTTTTAATGGTTGGTGGGCAGGATTGTGCTGGACTTGTCTAGGCATATCTTACAAAATTATGGGACGTAGTAGGTACAACCCACATCTCCCTGCTTCTTGATCTATTTCTTGGTCTATTTCTTCCCATTCCCACAGGAGCGGTTTTCTGAGAATTGCTAATTTACTGAGGATGCTGAAGAGGACAGGACCTATGCCAATGACTATCATTTTTTTCAAATATAGTCGAGAGTGGGCTAGAGAACTTTTTTGATTGAATCCCATTACATACAACCTCCTACTCTCTGCAAACTATTTTTGGAAGCAGGCTGACCTCTCCAGGAGAGACAGTTCTTGTCAGAGGGTTGGGAACCACACCAGAAAACACTATTTCACCCCATTTTTGACTAAGATACTTCCTTCCCAGCCTGGAATTGGATGTTGCCAAGACAGCTGTGGAAAAAAAATGAAGAAAAAACCAACTTTTCAAAAGTAAACTTCTACTATTTAAATGAGCATTAATCAAGTAGTTGAATTTAGACAAAGATTGAGGTTCCTGTGTAGAAAAAGCAACATGATTGCACGATACAACCAGCAAGTTGGTTCCCAATGCCAAAGCACCTAGTGTCTAAATTTAATGGCTCTGACTGGGTGGATCTGGGGAATGGGCTAGGCATTAGTTATATCCAGAATCTGCAAATTCTTTTAGGGGTTGACCTGGATGACGTCACCAAAGCAGCCAGGTTGGGGCAGAGAGAAATCTAAAATGCATTTCATTTCCTTTCGTATTTTTTAAACTAATAAATAGCCAATTTTTACAGTACTTGTATTTGGGCTGATTATAGAGGCATTGGATAATTATAACAGAAAAGTAGAAAAATTAAGAAAGCATTAATGGAAAAAGCCTTCCAGAGACTTACCATCCAGAAATAATGATTATAAAAATTAATGTACTTTAATTAAGATGAGGAAACATACTCTTGCTACATATGATTGATATATACATACTGATATACATATCACATTATATAATCTTTTAATGCAACTTTTCTACTTCATATTAGGCTCATAAAATTATTTACAAATGTTATCATTTACAGTTCTGATTTCTTTAATTTTCTCTCAAGTTATTTCTCTGTATAACAGTAATAATATTTAACATTTACTGAGTGCTCACAATAAGTGCTTTATATTATGTACTAGTTTAATACAGTAAAATTAATTTACATATGGGGAAATTGAGACACAGAAGTGAGATAACTCGGCTAATGTCACACAGCTAGAAAGAGGTAGAGCCAGGACTTAAACCAAGTGATAAGACTAAAAGCTCACACTCACTCTATATACCTTTTATCTCTATACAACCCATTGTTCCTTAAAAAAAGAAGAAAGATACATCTTATCATGCAGTAATTGTCCTCCTACTCCAATATTTTGGGGGGTTAGCATTCATTCAATAAATAATCTTTGAGTTTCTACACTATGCTAGATCTTGTGCTAGCTATTGGGAAAATAAAAAAGTTAAAGAAGACAGCTTGGACTCACTCATTTCTTTGTTAAAAAACTATGTACTATGTCCCAGATGTGGGTATTGTTCCAGATGCTAGAGATATAACAAGGAAAAAAAAAATGAAAGACATCTAGTTTCATGGAGCTTACATGTCCATTGAGCAGACAAAAAATAGACGCTAAGCAAACAAAGAAACACTATAATGTAAGGTAGTGACTGGCACTATGGGGGAAAAACAGGCAGAGGGGAAGGCCTGGAGGATGAGTGACATTTGAACAGAGATGCGGAAGAAGTGAGGGAACAAAGCATGCAGATATTTGGGAGAGGGCTGATGTAGCATGTTACAACCTGGAGAGGAATACAGACACAGACATAAGTAATCCATATGGAAGGAAGAGCAAAAGCAAGGCCGTGGAAGCAAGAACATACCCATGACACGGTCCTGGAAGAGCAGCCCTCTCATGTGGCCGGAGGAAGCCTGAGAGGGCAGGTACCGTGGCTGGGAAGTCAGTGGGAGTCACATCATCATGAACGTGAATGTCAGAGATTGCCTTGATCCCAATTAGAAACAGCATAAATCAGAAGTCTTGATTGTCAAGAACACATTGATAAAAGTTTTGACGGTCAACATCCTAAAGAAGCACAAAAGTAATATTAGTCTTTTCCTGGACTCTCAAGCAATGGAAGAGGTCACACCATATACATCATATACAGGACACCACAAAACTTCTTAAGTTTTCAGAAATTTCTCTCTCTTCAGAAACATCTGCTTCCCCACAGCCTCACACCACACAACAGTGGCTCTGTTCTGCCTGCTTCCTCCTGATTCACAGAGACCCCACCATCACAGGGCTTCTCATTCACACCTGTCTCTTGCCTGCACCCCTCTCACGAACACTATCATTTTAAGGGAGTGCACTGTCAACCTGGGGCATTTTCCACCTTGGGAAGTATAATCTTCTTTTACTATATTTTTTCCAAGAGAAGGTATCCTTTTTGTTGTCGTTGTATTGATTGATTGGAGTATAGTTGATTTATAATGTTGTGTTAGTTTCAGGTGTACAGCAAAGTGATTCAGATATATATACTTTTTCAGATTCTTTTCCCTTATAGGTTATTACAAAATACTGAATATAGTTCTTGAGAAGATACTCTTGTCAAAATATTTTTCTACTCCACTGAAGAAAAAGAATTATCTTTACTAATTTCATACATTCACAGAAATTTTGCTCATAGCAACATCTAAAACATCTAACCAAAAAGGATCTTGGTCCCTAAGATTGTAAATTCAATTTCTCAAGAGCCACCACAGTTTCTCTCCAATTTTGACTTGGAATGGGGAGGACCAGACAATTCTGTTTTTATTGTGCCCTGATCCAGCAGCTGGGCCATCAAGGTGAATGTACATTCTTTGCTCCACTAGAAGAGCTATGAAGACTGGACCTCAGGTCCCCAGTTCTTTATAGGAGGCTCTGAAATATGATCCCAATTTACAATAGCCAGGACATGGAAGCAACCTAAATGTCCATTGACAGAAGAATGGATAAAGAAGGTGTAGCACATATATTCAATGGAATATTACTCAGCCATAAAAATAATGAAATAATGCCATTTGCAGTGATGTGGAGGGACCTAGAGATTGTCATACTGAGTGAAATAAGTCAGAGAAAGATAAAAATCATATGATATTGCTTATATGTGGAATCTAAAAAAACCGGGTGCAAATGAACCTATTTACAAAAAGAAATAGAGTCAAATGAACCTATTTACAAAACAGAAATAGAATCACAGATGTAGAAAACAAACTTATGGTTACCAAGGGGGAAGGAGAGGGCAGGGATAAATTGGGAGATTGGGATTGACATACACACACTACTATATATAAAATAGATAACTAATAAGGACATACTGTATAGAACAGGGAACTCTACTCAATACTCTGTAATGACCCATATGGGAAAAGAATCTAAAAAAGAGTGGATACATGCATATATATGTATAACTGATTCACTTTGCTGTACAGCAGAAACTAACACAACATTGTAAATCAACTATATTCCAATAAAAATTAATTAAAAAAAATAAAAAATAATGGCCAGATTTACCACACTATTGCATTCAGAGCAAATGAAGAATTAATTGCTTTTTTGAAAATGTAATATAAGTCTTTACAGCAGTTGTCTTATGAATAAGCAAAGACAGGCAATTACATTGTACAACACACAGCACAATTTCTTATTAAATCTCTCTCTCTCTCACACACACACACAGCTTTTCCAGTCTCTCCTTCTCTCCCTGTCCATCACCACCTTGCTCCCTCTTCTCCTCCTGCACAGCACAACTCTGATTATGCTCCACCCTTTTGAAAATCCTGTGCCCTTGACAGGCCTCCTTGAGGCTGGAAGGACACTGGGAAGTGGCATTGGTGGCCTGTTCTGATGACGACTTGCAGGAGGTAGCATCCCACTGAATCCGTTGAAGCAATGTCTTCTGCATAATGGCCAACGTAGCATTAATGTCAGCATTTTGAAAACAACAACAACGTGAAATCATGATTATCCTTAATAACTTTAACTAAATCGAATGAAATAGACATTTTAACCACAATATTTTTTAAGGCAAAACACAATAAATAGAACCCTTTAGCATGGGTGAAATGGTAACGACATCTAAGACTATTCTCTTGACCTGAATAGAACCTTCCTTGGGTGTCTGGGGTTTGGCTTTTATTCCAAATCTCTTAAATTGCCTTAAGATCCAGTCATAGTTCCTGGGCCACCTGCCTCATTATTCTTCTAACTCCTCAATGAAACTTTTTTGTTTCCAAACCTTAAATAACTTCTTTGGATATTTTTTATGATTATAAAGGAAATAAAGGCTCATTATGAAAAGTTGAAAGTATATAAAACTTTGAAGAAATAATAAAAAATACTATCGCCACCAGAGATGACAATTGTTAACAATTTGGTATACCCTATTCAAGAAAATGTGTGTGTGTGTGTGTGTGTGTGTGTGTATAAATATAGACACACTTTTTTGTTATTGCAAACAGTTTTTCATGTTAATAATATATATCTACATTATATTTATTTTTTCTCTTTAAAATTTTTCTATGATCGAATGTCTTTGGAATTAAAAATTAGTGCATGCTCATTGTAATAAGTGAGACAATCCAAAGAGGTGAAAATAAAAAAATTAATAATCTCCTCTACTTTTTTTATTCCGTGTCTTCTGAATCAAGCCAATTAAAAATAAATCCTGAAAATGAAGCTTTTCAATGAGCTGCCCAATCATCGCTGTCAAATAGCGATGATTATTGAATATCTGGGGGTGGGGTATTTGGGATGCTCTAAACCCATTCAGTTACCTTCAGTGACTTTTAGGGTGTTGGTTTTCAAATCTATCCTGAGGCAGGAGAGAGATGGGGTTAGGTCAAGTTGTAGGTCCACATTGTTCCTACCAAAATCTAGCCATTATTCTTCAGATGGTAACAAGCCTTTATTTCATTTCCAGAATTCTGAAAAAAGGTGATTTTGACAGTTTTTGACAATATTCTCATTGATTTTCTGAAGAAGTGGATTTTCTTAAGCTCCTTACTCCACCATTCCAGTGGTCAGAAACCTTCAGTAAGTTTTTAATAAAAATTGTAAAGACATTTTTTTTTCTGAATACAGTTTAGCTGTGTCTTAAATATTTTAGCATGGAGTGATTTTCTATCTGTTACTTTAAATAATTTATATTCATTATTGAACCTGGGCTTATTTGGCGGAAGTGCTTCAGATTTTCCATGTATATGCTCTCTTGGTCTCTTTATTTTAGTTTTATTGTATTAAGGAAAAGCTGTGACTTTGTCAGTCTTTCCTTCTGTGTGTTTATTAAGGTTTTCTTTGTGGACACTTCCATGAATAATTTTTGTACATGTCTCTGGAAATACAGTTGTATATGTTTTGTGTATAAATATAATGACATTGATATTATCAATTGAATAATACTATCAGACTGTTCATCAAAGACTATATATTGTTGACTATATAATATAAACTTCCCATTTAATTCATATTATAAAAATTTATTTACCTTTACAGGAGATTTTTCTTTTTGTTTAGTACATAAACATTTTAAAAGTTTGTGTCTACCTGAGACATTTCTTTCATAAAACCTCTTATACTTTCATGTTTCCTGCTTTGGCCCTTGGAGATTCTCCTGCATCAAATATGCATCTAATATTACTATTGCCACTCTTGCTTTCTTAATTGTATTGGTCAGGTATATATTTGCTAATCCTTTATTTCCAATCTTTATTGTTCATAGTTTTCTCTTGCCAAAGTTTTAACCTATTCTGCTGACAGATTTTTAGCTCTTTCATTCACCTTTTGTTTTTAATAATGTCATCAAAGAGATGCATATTAAGTAACAAAACAATAAATCTTTAGGTCCCCTTAAGGCACCAAAGGAAGCAAAGTCCTGGACTTGCTATCTCAAGATTTTTATATAAATTAAACTCTATTGCTAATTTTTAAAAAACCTCAAATAGAACTGGATTGCAAAGAAGTTAGTGGCCAGCAAAAAAATGGGGCAATTGGAATGCGTTTATTACGCTGAAAAAAGATATTATAAATCACAAGTTGCTTTATCAACTTGATTGCTTTATTTAAGGTCTGAAAAGTAATTTATTGAGAATGCTATTAATGGCTCCATGCTAAGTATTTTACTAAGATTATTTCATTTAATTCTCACAAAAAGGTGATAATACATGGGAAGTATGTGGGCTGGTGTATGTTAAATATTCAATAAATGTTAGCCAATTTTATTACTATTACTAAAAATTTATGATTAAGAGCATCCTGTGAAGAAGATTATCATTCCCTGGGAAGAGGGTAAGTGACTTGATCTGGTTAATTTGTTTAGTTAGTAGCAGAGGAAGAATTCAAGTTCTGTCCATCTTATTCCAAACCCAAATCTTTCCCTTCCTTGATTTGCTACTTTACAAGAAAAAAAAAATGTAAAATATAGAAAAGTCAATGAGGCCCATTTTATCACATAATCACTACAGTTGCTAAAGAATCCTCACATATAAAGGAAAAAGCTTCTGATTGTTTATTTTGAATGAGTCTAAACACCCCTTATTCACTCTTCTGACTGTGTGAATGTACTATTTCCCAATGGTTATGACAGGACTTCTGTGTAGTATGTTGTATTCTGACAACTCTCAGGACTGCTTTAAACAATGAACTCTTTCCAGTGAGAAGACAGTTATATCTATCGCCCTGAGACAAAACACGCACTCCTGCGATGGTAACCACTATTTCCACCACTTTCAGGAGTCTCCCTGCTCTTCTAGAGTTGTCCTAGAAGATGCTTCTCCAGAAAACCAATTCACTTGCAAATCTTTTATAAATCCTTCCCTGAGATCTCAAGGTCACATTAAGTTTTATCCTTTCTCAACCTCCAGAAGACTTTCTCATCCACACAGCAGAGACTTGAACTGATCTCCAAACATTCTACTATATTCCATCCAAATACGTCTTTCTTTCTTTTTCTTTCTTTCTTTCTTTCTTTCTTTCTTTCTTTCTGGCTGTGTTGGGTCTTCGTTTTTGTGTGAGGGCTTTCTCCAGTTGTGGCAAGCGGGGGCCACTCTTCATCGCAGTGCGCGGGCCTCTCACTTTTGCGGTCTCTCTTGTTGCGGAGCACAGGTTCCAGACATGCAGGCTCAGTAGTTGTGGCGCACGAGCTTAGTTGCTCCGTGGCATGTGAGATATTCCCAGACCAGGGCTCGAACCCGTGTCCCCTGCATTGGCAGGCAGATTCTCAACCACTGCGCCACCAGGGAAGCCCAATACATCTTTCTTTTCCTCTCCACCTCATCCCTGGTCTAATTCCACAAAGCCCGATTTAATCTCCCTTATTTGATGAGAACTTCTCTAACCCTTTCTGCCCACATCAATCTCTGATCTGTGAACAAGTCATACTATATTTTTGTATTCTATCACCCCAAATAGAATGTAATCTTCACAAACAGGAACTGTCATATGTATTTTATCACCCCACAAGAATTAATATAGTTCAGGACACAGAGTAGTTCCAAACTAAAATTTCTTAAGTTAAAAAAAAAAGTTTAAAGAGCACTTGGCATAGTATGACGGCTAAATTTAAACATGTTCTATAGATTTGGGGTAGCTGTATTTTTTGCACAAACTATTTTTGGTATTTTATATGATAGTCTGTGTAATTATTAAATGCAATAAAAACCAACAAAAGGAACAAAATCTATGTGAACATTTTTTTAACCTTACACAAATTTCATTTAAGAGTTTAAATATCATTAAATGTCAAACCAGAGCTTTGCCTCCTCACTAGTCAAAGTGAAAAGGAAAACTGAGACCATTTCCTTTAATTATACAGAATTTTCAACCTGGTTTCCTATTAATTCTGTATTTATTGTAAAAAAAGAGATATTATAAAATAAATAAGCATATAATTAATTTTATTTGCAATTACTCTATTTAAGTGATTGACCAACCATTTAGATCAAAAAATAAAGAAATATAGATATTTTAATAGAAAATACATCGTATACCTACCTTCAAAATCATTGTATAACTTCATCCAAGTTTCATTCCTAAATTTTAATAGGTTTCTGGTTTCTAAACAACCTTAATCAATTGGCTTGAACTCTAGAACTTTAGTTCTTAATATAGATTGATTACTTGTGAGCCCCCAAATCATATGTTTAAACTTAATCCTCAATGTTATGACATTAAGAGGTGGGATCTTTGAGAGGTGATAAGGTCCTGAGGCGGGATCCCTCATGAATGGGATTAGCGTCCTTATAAAACAGACCCCAGAATGCTCCCTCAGCCTTCTGATATGTGGGGACACGGAGAAGACAGCCGTCTATGAAACAGGAAGCTGGTTCTCACCAGACGCCAGATCTGCTGGGGTCTTGATTTTGAACTTTCTAGCCTCTAGAACTGTGAGAAACAAATTTTTGTTGTTTGTAAGCCATCCAGTTTATGGTATTGTGTTATAGTAGCCTCAACAGACTAGGACAGAAAGCCTGATATAAAAATCTGATGTATGTGGGCTCATTGTAGACTTTCATAATTTTTACTAAAAGAAGTCTTTATCTCTCTGATTTTAATTGATATGAAAATAGCCCATTCTGATATCACATCTATTTCTTTTCCTTTGTGTCCTAACATGTACTATTGCTTTCTTTTCAATTCCTTTTTTCCGTCCAAATTTCTCTGTGTGTTTGTTCACATTATGTAACCACATTTGTAGACATCTTACTATTTTGACAAAACTATTTCTTTTCATTCTTTTAAAATTTCTAAATATACCAACATCTTTAAACAACACTATAAAATGATTTTGTGTTAATAATTCTACCATTCTACTGTTCTTGAAACATTTGGGAAAATACTTGGTCCTGTCATGCCTCCAGTTTTCCTCATTTATTCTGATACACAAAGGGTTCTGAACACCTGCTATGTGCCAATTACTGGTAAGAGACCATTTGTTTCAAACACACATGCTTTCCCATGGAAGAGCTTGGCATGCATTATTCCCGATGTTTCCAAAACCTTTGTCATTGTGGAAATACCATTTGTTCTCAGCCTAAAAAGATGCTGTGAAAATGTCTTAGTCAAAATATAAAAATCAAAGGTGTTTTGTTTCCTTAAAAACTCTCTAGTCTGTGGCAATCTGTACATCTTACCCTCCAGGTGCTGGGTAATTCTGCTGCTGGGTGATATTAGGAGACTTGCCCATCCTTGCCTGTTCGCACTGCCTTTCTAGCTTCTGAAGATGCAATTTTATTATATGTCTAGACTGTCAAATGAGTTAGTGGCTAGAGGTCCTTTTAAGTGACAGCATCCTAGTTCTACAGTAATAATTGATCTGATCTGAAGAAACAAACTATTGGAGGTTTTAGGATCAGCAATTATAAATCTGTGTGTAACTCTCCAGACTGGCCCTTGAACTCCCTTTTTGGGTGCAGTCTGCAGGTCAGAAAGGGGACCTAGCGGTAACCAAAGAGCAAATGGCATGGAGAGGGGTTATATAAGCAGCACTCTCTGATGCTACAGCAATCTGGGATCCATCTGTGTTGACAGATGTAGTATTCCTTTAGTTAACAGGAAGACTCCTCCCCTTGTTAAAATGGCAGCTAGTTTGGGATTATTAATTTATTACCTCTCCCCTCCCTGCAGCGTACTCACGAGAGATAAAGCGATCCCAATCGCATGTCTGGTGAGGATGGAGTTGGTCAAATGCTAAGATGGGACCTAAGACCCCAGCAGCTGATCAGGAATATTCCTGAAATATTGTGGGAAGATGCTTCAGATCTTGAAGTGATTAAATATCTATTAACTATCTATTATGAATGTTTAAAGTAAATATAAGATTAATCAACAAATATAAAGTATAAAAATACTCATTTAGTTTATATTTTAAATTCTAATGATGTTATAAATGCAGTTGTGTTTAGGACTCAGGAGTCATACATTTGTTTCCAATAATCACACTACTGATGAAAAAGTGAAAGTAATGTTAACATAGGATGTAAAAGAATCAGAAGAGTGCTGAGACTACAAGTTTCAGGGAAGAGATTACAAAAGACTCTTAATCACCTTATGTGTAGCCACTCATTTAGAACATTTTAAATAAATATTTTTATCGCATAAGTGTTCAAATGGTCCATCTTGAGAAATGTTGAGATGCTAAGAATAGCTTTATGTCTACACTAGCACTTTAGAAGGGTTTAGGTACAGTTTTCCTTGAGAGTGTACTGAAAGCTTCTAGGGAGCTAGACTATCTCTGTGGAAACCTAGATATACCTCAGACAGATGGCCTTTTCTCTACTTCTATAGTTGTCCCTCTGGGATTAATTTTTTAGTGGACTTTATGACTTTTCAACAATGTTAATTCTCATCTGTTGTTAATCACCACACAGATTAATGTGTACTTTGACTTCAGTAACTATTTTTCATCTCTGTGAAAAACAACACAAGGGAACAGGGAGAGTGAAGAATGGAGAAAGTGGAAAATATTCAGGAGGATTTCTGTGAATTTTTATAAAGTGAAAAAAATAATGCTTCAAATGTTATTTTGAGTTATCTTGTATTTGTGTTAGAAAAAGTAGAATAAAATAAGCAGATAATTTTTGGAGGCAGTATTTGTGACAGTCTTATACATCTATGAAATAATGGATATAAGTAGAAATGCTGAGAAGTCATACAGTACACTGAATTCTGCACTCCTTGATATTCTCCATTCTGTAGAAAACATCTTTGTAATCAAAATGGGACAATACTTGGTTTGGTTGGTTAATTTTAAAATTGGAATGAAGTAGGAAATCATTTAAAAATGGCCTGTGCATGTCTTAGAAAATGTACTTTAAATTAATATATATTAATGTAAATGTTTGCACAATAGTTGATATAGGACTAGAGCCTATTTGCATGCGTGTATGTGTGTGTGTGTGTTTGTGCATGTGTTTCCTTTGGATGTCAACTCTTTTGTATAAATTATATCCATGCCTCATTATATAAGATCTCCAGTTTTAGTTTCTTTAAAAGATATCTGGTATTTAAAGACTGGAGCAAAGCTATCTGAGTGCAGAATTGTTCTAGATTTAAAATTTTTCCTCATTCATTCTCACTTAATAAGAATTTTTAATGAATTGCCTTTGTCAGGTTTTTTGCCAAGGCATTTAACTTAGTCTCATGAAGACAAATTTCCTTCCACACTCATATTTTGTCACTTTGAATATGTATTAACATCAAGTAATTAAAATAACAAATATAGCCTCCACAAACAACCTTGGAAGAGAAGAAACAAACCCCCCCAACTATCCCTTGGTGTGAAAAGAAGTGTGCTGGCATGCAGTGTACTCTGACCATCCTTGAAATGCCATTCTGGGAGGTGTTTAAGTGAAGGTCACTTACGAGAGCTTTCTATCATATATAGCACCAGAAATGAAGAGCAAGACATTCTAAAATATAGTCGATGGGGCAAACTTTGTAAACAACGGTATTCTATCCTCCCAACCCCGAAAGGGAAAATTCTTCCCATCAAGATTTTATCATTTTCTCTGTTATTAATTAAATGCTAATAATACTGAGTGGAAAAATCAGACATTGTTGCCAGAAGGTATGACAAGGTGACTTAGCATGCTAATTTAGGAGACTATGCATCTAATGTAACTTATTACTAAATGTCAATTATATTATCTCTATAGATTTATAGATAGATTCATCTAAGAGCAGTGCTCTTTTTTCATCTAACTATAAATTCTTATTAATGGGAAAGCATGACTCAAATATAAAGAAGGGTTGATACAATGATATCAAAAAAACACTTTAATTGTTGTAATACCTAGTTAGGGTATAAATGAGGAAAAATGCCAGAGTCATAGAGTGTTCATGGAGCATAATTTGGTAACTCTTCCTCAAGGAAAATCTAGGAATGTTCATTAAAAATGTCTAATTAAAATTTCTAAATTTTGGAGATTAATTCTTTGTCAGTTGCTTCATTTGCAAATATTTTCTCCCATTCTGAGGGTTGTCTTTTGGTCTTCTTTATGGTTTCCTTTGCTGCGCAAAAGCTTTTAAGTTTCATTAGGTCCCATTTGTTTACTTTTGTTTTTATTTCCATTTCTCTAGGAGGTGGGTCAAAAAGGACCTTGCTGTGATTTATGTCATAGAGTGTCCTGCCTATGTTTTCCTCTAAGAGTTTGATAGTTTCTGGCCTTACATTTAGGTCTTTAATCCATTTTGAGCTTATTTTTGTGTATGGTGTTAGGGAGTGATCTAATCTCATACTTTTACATGTAGCTGTCCAGTTTTCCCAGCACCACTTATTGAAGAGGCTGTCCTTTCTCCACTGTACATTCCTATCTCCTTTATCAAAGATAAGGTGACCATATGTGCGTGGGTTTATCTCTGGGCTTTCTATCCTGTTCCATTGATCTATATTTCTGTTTCTGTGCCAGTACCATACTGTCTTGATTACTGTAGCTTTGTAGTATAGTCTGAAGTCACGAAGCCTGATTCCTCCAGCTCCGTTTTTCGTTCTCAAGATTGCTTTGGCTATTCAGGGTCTTTTGTGTTTCCATACAAATTGTGAAATTTTTTGTTCTAGTTCTGTGGAAAATGCCAGTGGTAGTTTGATAGGGATTGCATTGAATCTGTAGATTGCTTTGGGTAGTAGAGTCATTTTCAGAGTCATGTACCAAAATGTTCATTGCAGCTCTATTTACAATAGCCCAGAGATGGAAACAACCTACGTGTCCATCATCGGATGAATGGATAAAGAAGATGTGGCACATATATACAATGGAATATTACTCAGCCATAAAAAGAAACGAAATTGAGCTATTTGTAATGAGTGGATAGACCTAGAGTCTGTCACACAGAGTGAAATAAGTCAGAAAGAGAGAGACAAATACCGTATGCTAACACATATATATGGAATTTAAGAAAAAAAATGTCATGAAAAACCTAGGGGTGAAACAGGAATAAAGACACAGACTTACTAGAGAATGGACTTGAGGCTATGGGGAGGGGGAAGGGTAAACGGTGACAAAGCGAGAGAGAGGCATGGACATATATACAGTACCAAACGTAAGGTAGATAGCTAGTGGGAAGCAGCCGCATAGCACAGGGAGATCAGCTCGGTGCTTTGTGACCGCCTGGAGGGGTGGGATAGGGAGGGTGGGAGGGAGGGAGACGCAAGCGGGAAGAGATATGGGAACATATGTATATATATAACTGATTCATTTTGTTGTGAAGCTGAAACTAACATACCATTGTAAAGCAATTATACTCCAATAAAGATGTTAAAAAATAAATAAATAAAAATAAAACCACTGTATACATTCTAAAAAAAAAATTCTAATAAAAATGACTAATTAAAAGTGTCAAATTCTAAAAGTAGAGACAACCTAATATCTCATCAATTTTTAAATCTGACAAAATGGCTGAACTTTATGAGTTGATATTCCCTGTTGTGCTTTGTTGGTATTCCATTTAAATATTGTAAAACTTTGGAATAATGCTACCTTTATCACCTCAAACACTACCAATACAAAATAGTAGTAGAAATATGAGGGAAAGAGGAGATAAATTAATTAAAATAAATATTACAATTACAAAATCAAGAGAAAAAATTTGTGTAGAGACTACATTCCTTGTTTATGCAGCTGATCCTACCTACTGCTCACTCTATGTTCGCTGATGTGCAGCCAGCATCTTAACTGGCCAGAGCTCTTTGCCAGGTAGAATAACACAAAACTTACTTTATGGAGGATCATGTTAAATAATTTAGAATCCAGCAGAGTCCAGAAGTAAGACAAAAAGTGTGTCATACTTACTTACCCATACTTGTTACTTACCTAATGATGATAGAACATTGTTCCCAAACCCTGGATGTTTCTTCCGTGATTCACCTAATAGTATAGGTTTCACAGATCATCCTGAACCACCATGAAAATTCCATTTGTCATTGTTTTTACTCAACCTTAAATGGTCAACTAATGTTATCACTTGCACTGAAGCCCTGGACCACCCAGAGAGACTTTTCTTTCTTAGGTTCCACTCAAAACTGGCAGATTTTCAAGACACTTGCAAATTTTCAGGCAGCACATCAAACTCTCAGGATCCTCACACTTTGCACAGAGGTGGTAGAGGTTTTTTGAAAATTTTTATTGAAGTATAGTTGATTTACAATGTTGTGTTTGTTTCAGGTGTACAGCAAAGTGATTCAGTGATATATACGTATTCTTCTCCATTACAGTTTATTACAAGATATTGAGTATAGTTCCCTGTGTTATACAGTAGGTCCTGTTGGTTTTCTATTTATTCTAGAGTAGTGTGTTTATCAGCTAATCCCAAACTCCTAATTTATCCCTCCCCCCCTCCCCTTTGGTAATCATAAGTTTGTTTTCTATGTCTGTGAGTCTGTTTTTGCTTGATAAATAAATTCATTTGTATCTTATTTGTTTTTAGATTCCACATATAAGTTATATCATATGATATTTGTCTTTCTCTGTCTGACTTTACTTCACTTAGTATGATAATCTCTAGGTCCATTGACGTTCCTGAAAATAGCATTATTTCATTCTTTTTGTGGCTGAGTAATATTCCATTCTGTATATATATATATATATATATACACATATATATAAAATATATTTATATATATATAGTATATATACCACATCCTTTTTTAAAATTTATTTTATTGAAGTATAGTTAATTTACAATGTGCTAATTTCTATTGTACAGCAAAGTGATTCAGTTATACATATATATTCTTTTTCATATTCTTTCCCATTATGGTTTATCACAGGATACTGAATTTAGTTCCTGGTACCACATCTTCTTTATCCATTTATCTCTTGATGGACTCTTAGGTTGCTTCTGCCTTGGCTATTGTAAGGAGTGATAGATGTTAGTATTTTCTCATTTTTTTCCTGTCTTGCTTCCAATGGAAAACATGTTTTAACAGGGTACCTAGTGTCTCTGCTATAACTTCCTACATACTATGACATGATTTCACTGATTTAGTGTAAAAGTGTGATGGGCTGTCTGATAATGAGTGTATAATAGCATCACTTTCTAGAGACAACTTATCTATGAGTTAAGAAGGTGAAGATACTGATGTTCTTGTCAGATGAAAGTAGACTTCCGGTGCTTTCTAATTATAAGAATGGAGAAGGATAAAATCATTTGCCGGATCAGAAGCTGTATACCAGGTACAAGGAGCTTGTGGATTGTATTTTTTACATAAATATTTGATGTTTTTGGTCAAAGCATGAACAGAAGTTACTTCTGAGGAGAAGCTTTAAGAGTCAGCCTGTAGCTTACCATTTTCTCTTTTTACTACCTCTCTTTATGGTAGCATATGGAAAGATGGTTTATTGGTTTGGGTTCCCTGATAGGAAACTTTTCTAAAAATGAGAGAAGGAAGGAAGGAAGGAAGTGAGGAAAGAAGGGTTTCTATGACAAGTTCAGAGGACTTGCTTCTTTGACAAAGGAAGGCTCAGTATGTGAATGTGTGGATGTTTCAGAGGTGTTTGAAGATTTAGGGTACCACTAAAACTCTGAATACTCCCAGATTTTCCCAATCTATTATTGAGATCCCACCCTACTCTTTATCAGTCAATAGCTTTCACATAAGAGACTAGACATGATTTTATTTCAACAAATATTGTAACTCAACAACGAACAGGCTCAATCTCAAAATGCTCTTTGGTGATGTCAAAGCTGGAGCTATGTGAGTCTTGTAGCATCATCTGAGAAATTCATGAGATTTAGTCTGTACCTTGAAATAAGAACTTAGGTTGTGAACTTCTTGGCTTTGAGCTACCCAATGTTATCAGAAACACCCATCCTACCATGGAACTACCCCACCCCCCCCACAATTTCTTCTAAATTTTATCTTTTTACATGGTAGTAGTCAACCAGTTTCCCAGTGGCTGCCCAAAGGATAAGAAGTTCCTAGTGACCAATTATTAGACTAATAGCCTAATTAACTATTTTGTCATAAAATTTCTCAGGCAGCTAAATACATTTTGTAGAATATGAAGAGAAGTTTCATTCCATGTCTATTGCTAGTAATTCATTTTCTTGTATGTATTTCTCTACAAATGAGGTTCTATGGTAGAAAATAATGACAACTGTGGCTAACTGACACAAAATGCAGTCCATCAGAAAAACATTAGTATCTTAAATGGGCAAGATGGAGAACGAAGGCAGCCACAGAAGGCTGGCCATTGGAACTATGGGAATGGTAGCTCAGCAAGAAACCTGGTCTGAACATTACCACTGGTAAACTTGACCACGTACCACTTTGCCAATCTGCTAAAACACAATGGAAAAAGAATCCAGTGGCCTTGTTTAGTTCTTGGGCTTGTCCCCTGACAAGAAAATGGAAAGTCATTTGATGTACAGTTTCAACAGACTGTATCAAGGGAAAAGGGTATTTTTCTCAAGAGGAATTACTGGCAATGGATGATGGAAAACAAAAAATTAAAAAAGAACACAAACATTAACAAAATGATATTATTAATAACATGCCATAATTTTCTTAATATAGTGTTAAGCATATGTAATATATATTCCATATAATAATGTGTATATTATATTAACAACAGTTATCACTAGTTGGTAGGATTATCAGTACATTGTATTTTTCCTTTGTACTTTTTTAAATTTCAAAAATTTCAATAAAAACGTGCTGATTTGAAAATTTGCCTAAAAAACACAAAATAAATGTAAACATTTTTAAAATGAAGGGAAATTGAAAATAGCACTAGATTACAAAAGAGCTGATCATATATCAGTTATGCATATTTCAGACAATTTGCTTCCCCTCTTCTTTTTCTGAGTTTTGGTACAAAACCTGAGAAGTGTCATGGGAGAGGAATATAACTGACAATAAAAGTAATATTAGCTCATCTTAACAAGTACTATTGTGGACTCAGTATTTTGCTAAATGCTTCATATGGTGTAGGTATTATAATTATTCCCATTTTATAAATGAAGTGCTTGCTGCCCAGAGATGTTAAGTAACTTAGCTCAGTTGATGTAAATAAGTAAATGAAAAGAAATTTGAATGTACTCTTCTTTCAGCTCCTTAGGACTTTTGAGGGAGGATAAGAAATGTCTGTGCCTACTGTTTAATCCATGATCCTTCATGTATACATTTGGAATGTGTTTTTTTTTTTTTTTTGAAGAGATATAGGAATGGGTCCTGAGTAACAAGTATTTTTTAGGTTCAGGCTTCAAATATTGAGTGAGCATTCCCTATGTGCCAAGACCTCTAAGGTCTTTGTTCTTGAAGGCAAACATGCTGCTTCTCTAAGTCAGTCCATAGAAAACACTTATTCTTGGTTGCTGTAATTATTTAAATATGATAATGTTTTCGTTTTAGATGCAGGAAAACAAATGTCACAAAGCTGCACTTTGATAAATTCCATTAGAGATTTGGACTCAATTTGTGTGTGTGTGTTTTTTTTTTTTTTTTAATTTGTCTCATCTGAGAACTCAAGACTTTCCATGAACCTGCAATAAGCAAAATAAATAAATGATCTAAATAAGGAATACATTTAGAGTATAGGGAAATAAATTTAGAATATAGGGAAAAGTGTCTCCAGAGGGCTATATAGGATATTTTGGTGTCCATATTTTTGCAGGGTTCAAAAGTCAATGTACAGTCATAATACCACAGCCATAATTTTGCTTCAGTTTTCCCACATCAAAAGCAACTTACAGGGCTTCCCTGGTGGCGCAGTGGTTGAGAATCTGCCTGTCAATGCAGAGACACGGGTTCTGGCCCTGGTCTGGGAATATCCCGCATGCCGCGGAGCAACTAGGCCCGTGAGCCACAACTAATGAGCCTGCGCGTCTGGAGCCTGTGCTCCGCAACAAGAGAGGCCTCAACAGTGAGAGACCCGTGCACCACGAAGAAGAGGGGCCCCGGCTTGCCCCAACTAGAGAAAGCCCTTGCATAGAAAACGAAGACCCAAAACAGACAAAAATAAATAAATTAATTTTAAAAAAGAGTGTTTTATATTAAAAACAAAAACAAAAAACCAACTTACAAGGATGAACTTTAAATCTGATTTCTCTTGGTCAGTTGACCATTTCCCAAACACTTCAGCACTTCTCTACACTTTATAAGATTCATCCATTTTCCAATGAAATAATAATTTCAATGAATTTGTGAGCTGACATTTCCAGCCATATGCTGGGATTTCACTTTTCCCTGACATTTAGATGTTCCTTTGCTGAGAATATATAAACAAGGCAACAGTTCAGTCTTAATCCAGGAAGGAAGGGAAAATACTTCAGTGAAGTAAATGTCATTACCTTTAAGCTAAAACATGTTATACTGAGCTTAATTTTGCAGAATCCTGTGGTTTTCAAAATGCTTTTCTATATTTTACATAAAACAACAATCAAGTGTAAAGAACCTCCCAAGTGCCAGGCACTCTGCAAGGCACTGGCTTTGCTCACAGGTCTGCACGAGGAAACTCCAATCCACCTTCCCACTCAAACTAAAAAATTCCCTTAGGTGACTGTGATGAGTTTACAGTTGGGAAAGGCTGGAGCAGGGAAACAAGTATAACCAGGGACAAATGATGATGGTCGGCATCAATGAGGTAATAGTAAAAATAAATGGAAGGGGATAGATTCAAGAAATAGTTCAGAGCTGGAGATGACAGTCATTGGATTATTTTGGAAGTCTGAGTAAGAGGTGTAGTTAAGTCAAGAAAAAGTCTCAGTTTATTTTTGGTTTGTGTTTTAGAATCTGCAAATGGGTTGAAAATTATGCCATTTCTTGCTCAGGGTATGCTATTTCTTTAGGCAGGATAAGTTTGAAGGATAGTCAGGAGGATATGTCTGGATATAATTGGATCATAGTTCAGAAGAGAAACTGGATTGGAAATACAAATTTGTGAGCAATTAACCTGTAATGAAAGTGAGTGGATCACCCCAGGGGATCTCGTGCAGTGATAGTGACGAGCGGTCAGAAAAGACCCCAGTGCCTATAAAAGTGCCTGGCACAGACATAGTTGTTAGTTAACAAGTGCATGAAATAATTAATAAAAGGATGAATAGATGTGGAGACAGAGATCTCTTTCTATCAGATAGATGTATAAGCCAGTAATGATCATTCCATGTGTTATGAATAAAGTTCTATGGAAGTAAAATGAAATGTCTCCTACAGTAATTCATTAAACTTTGCAATAAATACAGCGGGCTAGTCATGGAAAATGTTATTCTTATTTTAATCATAAGACACTTGAGGCTAAGAAGGGTGCTTTTGTCCATGACTACAAGGATGCAATTCATAATGATAGAACCAGAAGTATAACCAGTTTTTTTTTAAATACATTGAATGAGGCGTTGTTAAAATGCAGGTTTTATTTGTTATGTTGGAATCAGAAGAGAGGATGGGGATAAAGGAAAGAGAATTTGCTCCTTCAACTATGATGCAAAATCACAAGAGTCGGAAGGCAGCTTTGCAAATTGAAACCATCTGAAGGAAGTGGAAGAGGATTAGGGAAAAGTGGTCCTTTCTGCCTTTCTCAAAGCCAGTTGTGCCCCGTCCTCCACCACCCAACAGAGGTCCCAGAATGGACTCCTTTCCTTGTAGATTTACAAAGTCCTGGGTCTGTGTCCCATCACTGCTAACACAGCAAGATTTGTATTAATAATCCCATTCCCCAAATGCATGACCCCAAATTCCTTTTAGATATTCAGGTTGTTGATAGAAATTTTGTTTGAATTTAAAATGCATTACAAAGCAAGGCCCCCTTTGCCCTCTTATCAGAAAGCGTCTCTAAAGTGGTTTGGATTCTCTGAGTTTCATTAATGGGTGTTTTATATGTCAGAAAGGCAAATATTCTCAATGTAAGTAATTATTCTTTTTTCATCCATCAGCTAAGCAACTCACTTCCAAACATTTCTTTTGCTTGTACATGTGTGTGCCTCTCTCCATCTACTTGAAGAATGTGGGGTTAGGTGATAAGGGAGGAGCAATTTCTTTCTCAGTATAATTAATCAGTCTGCCCCAGGGACCTCTAATGGGTTAGGTTATATCGGACTTTAAAGCATATTTCTCTTCTGTTCTCAGTGGGCATTTCATTTTTATAGAGAGTGAGTTGGACCATTGTTTCCATCCCAATGACACTCAGTGTGAAGTCATTATGTTTTCAAGAGATACATAGGATTGCCTTTCAGGAATCCTTAGGGAGCGGATGTCAAGTAAAATATCAAACAAGTAATGAGAATTTCACAATAAAGTACTGCCCAAGGGGGGAAAATATTTAAAATGGAGTGCTGTCATTGACCCTGTTCTAGTGGTCCAGGCCAAGGGAGACAGTGCTCAGATTTACGGAACCACTCCCAATTGCTCAGAACTAAATATCACGAGGTATTTATTCAGGGATCTTAGCTATGGATATATTTCTTCAGAACATCCACTTCCCTTTTATCTAGTTCTTGGTGCAATGAGCAAATATCTGACTTACTATTTTATCTCCTGGGTTGACTTACTAGGAGAAAAGTTTCCTTGAGCAAATAATTCAGGCCAGTTATCTTCATGGTTACATCCTCCAGTGTAAGTTAAGGTATACTCTTTTGATGTATTCATGAACATTGTGCTTAGATTCACAGCAACAAGGTCTGAGCCTAATAAATGCAGGGTGAACTGGTAAAATAGTTTTCTTAGCCAATAAATCAGTGAGCCAAACCTGAACCTTGGGCCTTCATCCAGGAGTAGCAGAATCCCTTGTTGCAAAGACAATGGAATTTAGATCCAAGCAATCATGGTTTGAGCTCTGTTTATCACTTGGCAGAAAGTTATTTAATCTCAGGATTCTGAATTTTCTCATTTAACAAATGGGGATAATATCAGCACTGAAAGTTTCATATAAGATTAGAGGTAATGTCCTGAAACCATAAAACTCCTAGAGAAAAACTTAGGCGATAAGCTCCTTGACATTTTTCTTAGCAATGATTTTTTGGATTTGACACCAAAAGCAAAAGCAACACAAAAATCAACAAGTGGTACCACCTCAGACTAAAATGCTTCTTCACAGCAAAGGAAACCATCAACAAAATGAAAAGGTGACCTACTGAATGGGAGAAAATATTTGCTAATCATATATCTGATGAGAGATTAATATCCAAAATGTATAAACAACTCAATGGCCCCAAAAAAGGCAGCTTGATTAGAAATGGGCAATGATCTGAACACATATTTTTCCAAAGAAGACACATAGATGGCCAACAGTGACATGAAAAGATGTTCAACATCATTAATCATCAGGCAAATGTAAATCAAAACCACAATGAGATATCTCCTCACACCTGTTAGAATGGCTATTATCAAAAAGACAAGAAATAGGGCTTCCCTGGTGGTGCAGTGGTTGAGAATCTGCCTGCTAATGCAGGGGACACGGGTTCGAGCCCTGGTCTGGGAAGATCCCACATGCCGCAGAGCAACTAGGCCCATGAGCCACAACTACTGAGCCTGCACGTCTGGAGCCTGTGCTCCACAACAAGAGAGGCTGTGACAGTGAGAGGTCTGCGCACCGCGATGAAGGGTGGCCCCCACTCACTGCAACTAGAGAAAGCCCTCACACAGAAACGAAGACCCAACACAGCAAAACTAAATAAATAAATTACTAAACTCCTACCCCCAACATCTTCTTAAAAAGACAAGAAATAAGTGTTGAGGCTATGGAGAAAAGGAAACCTTTGCACACTGTTGCTAGGAATGTAAATTGGTGCAGGCACTATGAAAAACAATGTGTAGATTCCTCAAAATAATAAAAATAGAACTATCATATGATACAGCAATTCTACTTTGGGTATTTATCCAAAGCAAATGAAAACATTAGCTTAAAATGATATATGAACCCCCATGTTCATTGAGGCATTATTTACAATAGTCCAAGATATGGAAACATCCTAAATGTCTGACAGATGAATAGATCAAGAAAATGTGAGATACACACACACAGGAATATTATTCAGCCATAAAAAAGAATGAAATTTTGCCTCTTGCAGCAACATGCATGCACTTAGAGAATATTATGCTGGGTGAAATAAGTCAGACAGAAATACTAATACTGTGCTATCTCATTTATATGTGGAATCTAAAAACAAAACAAAACAAAAACAAGCTCATTAGAAAACAGATTGGTGGTTGCCAGAGGCTGGGGTGTGGGAGGTGGGTGAAGTCAGAAGGTACAAACTTCTAGTTATAAAGTAAATGTTATGGGGACGTACTGTACGACATGACAACTATAGTTAATAATACTGTATTGCATATTTAAAAGTTGCTAAGAAAGTATCTCTTAAAATTCTCATCACAGGAAAAAATTCTCTAACCATGTATGGTGACAAATGTTAATTAGACTTATCATGATCATTTCACAGTATATACAAATATAGAATCATTATGTTGTACACATGAAATATGATATAATGTTGTATGTCAAATATACCTCAATAAAAATATTTTCTAAGAAAATAAAAGATTAGAGGTAATGTATATAAACTATCTGGTATGAGTATTATCAGTCTCTTAATTGTAATATTGTTAAGCAATCTATCAAGGAATATCTCTGCTCAGAGTAGAGTCCCTGTCTGCATAGCCAACCTGTATTTCTCTTTTTCACAGCTCTTCTTCTATAGCTGAAGTGTAATAATGTATCATTCCTTTCTCTAAAAGTGTCAGTCTGGGTCTTAAAGCAGCAGCAGCAATGGCCACAGAAACTTACATCCCAAGATTTAGGAATGCACACTGTCTCCTAACCAATCTGCTAGACAGTCCTCTGGGCATGTTGGTGTCATTGTATTTTAAAAGGGGAAAAAAATGTGTAGAGACACTTGTGGCAGAAGCCAGTGCAGGAGGCACTGAAGCCATGTTTTCTACTCTGAATTGTCATTGGTTTCTTGAAGGTGGTCCCATACAGTCTGGAAGCTAAGAAATTTCAGTTAAAAACTCCTGGATTGAGTAAAATATGTCTTTCTTTGATTAAGCATCTCCTAGATGTGAACCAAAGTGGGTCACTATGTTTGTAAGCTATGGCTCTTTAAAGGCTGAAAGTTCCATGCATAAGAGATAGGCTGAACCAACTGGGGAGTGTCAGTAGGGAAAAAATGGGGATAATTTCATAGGCTAATTGTAGACGCGGCAGTTTGCAGCCTATTTTATGGTATCCATTCCCTTAGGCTGAGCAACCACTTTTCCAGTTCTGCTGTACATCTTCTGGAGACCATCACAAAGCAGGTGGGATAAAGTTTGATTAGAAAGGTAAATTTCATTTCAATTATTTTTTAGCAGAAATTCAGCTCTGTCATATGAAAATTGATCTTGTCAAACAGATGTCCTTGCTGATGTGAGCACAGATGTACTCAGAAAATGTAACAGGACTGTTACGGAGTGAATTGTGTTCCCCCCAATTTATGCATTGAAGTTCTAGCCCTCAATGTGACTCAGTTTGGAGGTAGGACCCTTAAAGGTAATTAAGGTTTAGTGAGGTCATAAGCGTTGGGCTGTAATTCACTAGGATTGGTGTCATGATAAGAAGAGGAAAAGCCACCATGTATGCACGTGCATATAAAGAAAAGGCCATACAAGGACATGCGGAGAAGGTGGCCATCTACAAGCCAGGAAGAGAGGTCTCACAGAAAGCAGTCTAAACAAGCATGTGTAGAGTGCTTTTCTGTGTCTCACCACTAGATGATAAAACTTTGTAGGGTAAAGAACAATACCCTTGTGTCATTTCTTTTTTATTTAAATTGAAGTACAGTTGATTTACAATTTTGTTAGTTTCATGTATACAGCAAAGTTATACATACATACATATGTATGTGTATACATATATGCATTTTATATATATAATATATTTCATATTCTTTTCCCTTATAGGTTATTACAAAATATTGAGTAGAGTTTCCTGTGCTATACAGTAGGTCCTTGTTTATCTATTTTATATACAGTAGTGTGTATATGTTAATCCCAAACTAATTTATTCCTCCCCCACCTTTCCCCTTTGGTAACCATAAGTTTGCTTTCTGTGTCTGTGAGTCTATTTCTGTTTTGTAAATAAGTTCATTGGTATTGTTTTTTAGATTCCACATATAAGTGATATCCTATGGTACTTGACTTTCTCTGTCTGACTGACTTCACTTCCTGTGATAATCTCTAGATCCATCCGTGTTGCTGCAAATGGCATTATTTCATTCTTTTTTATAGCTGAGAAGTAATTCATTGTATATATGCACCACATCTTCTTTATCCATTCCTCTGTCGATGGACATTTAGGTTGCTTCCATGTCTTGGCTAATGGAAATAATGCTGCAATGAACGTTGCGGGTGAAGAGCAATCTGATCTTGTGTCCTTTCATGAGACTTGCTTCATAATGGGTGGCTGGGGCTGCTTCATGTTCCCTGGACCCTGTCTCCAAGCCCTTCCTCTTCTCAGCTGTCCTTCGCTGACCTCCTCCTGTCATGATATCTATGTGCTAGGAACTGTGCTAAAGGTTTTCTACATAATACGTCATCTTTTGAATCCTCACAGCTCCATGAGACAGTTATTATTATGCTCACATTCTCTCATGTCCTTCCCCTTTCACCTCTAACCTTAAAGGAAAGCACTTAATTTTGGCTCAGAGAGAAGCAGGAGGCTATGAGTTTGAGTGCAAGTCAGAATGCTACCTGCTTTTGGAGCCACTCCACTGGGAATGCTGACAAGAGAAGCCCCTCTCTAGACAAATATGGGGCTCTCTGCATTGCCTCAATTTCCACTTATTTCTTCAGCTCCTCAGGACCAGGTGGGCATTGGCAGAGGTAAGAAGTACCTGACTTTTCTTTCCTAGGCTCAGGAAAGGCAATTATAAGTTGCTTTTGACAGGTTTAAGCAGTTCAGAGGAGCTCTTCTCAGATTTGGGGAATTCCTAAATGTTTTTTTTTTCTTCTCATTTTTAAACTATGTAAAGTATCCTCAAATTCCCACTTTTCAGGGCTCTGTTCATATAGAATATTTTATCCTGATGTTATGTCAGAAGCTGGAAATTTTAAGGCTTATACTGTTCTGTCAGGGCACTCTGAGTAGAACTTAAAAGCTTGGCTTGGAAGTTCTGACATGGATTTGAGAGTTTTCACCCAGTTAATCTATGGAAAGGTGTTCTTCAAAGAGGATTCTGTGATCCCTCAAATGTAGAGTTGCCAGATAAAATACAAGAAATTCAGTTAAATCTGAATTTCAGGTAAACTTCTTGTAATTTTTAGTATAAGTATGGTCCATGTAAGTTGGGACATGCTTATACTAGAAAATCACTTGTTTTTCTGAAATTCAAATTTAATTGAGCTTTCTGTATTTTTCTTTGTTAAAGCTGTCAAACTGGGCTTCCCTGGTGGCGCAGTGGTTGAGAGCCCGCCTGCCGATGCAGGGGACACAGGTTCGTGCCCCGGTCTGGGAAGATCCCACATGCCGCGGAGCGGCTAGGCCTGTGAGCCATGGTCCCTGAGCCTCTGCGTCCGGAGCCTGTGCTCCACAACGGGAGAGGCCACAACAGTGAGAGGCCCACATACCGCAAAAAAAAAAAAAAAAAAAAAGCTGTCTAACCTACCCAAATACTTATGATTAACTGCACAGGTGAAAACTCCAAATGAGGAATGTGACTTAATATTTTCCAAGGACTATGTTAATATAGTTTCACTGAATTCTTATAATCTAAATAGACATTTCTCCAAAGAAGACATACAGATGGCCAAAAAAACACATGAAAAGATGCTCAACATTGCTAATCATTAGAGAAATGCAAATCAAAACTACAGTAAGGTATCACCTCACACTGGTCAGAACGGCCATCATCAAAAAGTCTACAAACAATAAATGCTGGAGAGGGTATGGAGGAAAGGTAACCCTCTTGCACTGTTGGTGGGAATGTAGATTGGTACAGCCACTATGGAGGACAGTATGGAGGTTCCTTAAAAAACTGAACATAGGACAACCACATCATCCAACAATCCCACTCCTGGGCAAATATCTAGAGAAAACCGTAACTTGAAAAGATACACACACCACAATGTTCATTGCAGCACTCTTTACAATAGCCAAGATATGGAAGCAACCTAAATGACCATTAACAGATAAATGGATTAAAAAGATATGGTGCATATATACAGTAGAATATTACTCAGCAATTAAAAAATGAAATAATGCCATTTGCAGCAACATGGATGGACCTACAGATTACCATACTAGGTGAATGAAGTCAGACAGAGACAGATAAATATCATATATCACTTATATGTGGAATCTAAAAACTGATACAAGTGAGCTTATTTACAAAACAGAAACAGACTCACAAACTTTGAAAACAGACATGGTTACCAAAGCAGAAAGGTTGGGGAGAGGGATAAATTAGGAGTTTGTGATTAACATATACACACTACTATATATAAAATAGATAACCAACAAGGACCTACTGTATAGCAGAAGGAACTGTACTCAATGCTCTGTAATATGTATAACTGAATCACTTTGCTGTACACCTGAAAGTAACATAAGATTGTAAATCAACTATGCTCCAATATAACATAAAATAAAACATAATAATCCCTATTTAATAGAAATGAGAAATTAGCCTCAGAGAGTTTAAGAATCTTTCCCCAAATCTCACTACCAGTCAGTGGCAGAGCTGTGAGTGAAAGACAGGTCACCTGGGACTTCCCTGGCAGTCCAGTGGTTGAGACTCTGTGCTCCCACTGCAGGGGCCATGGGTTCTATCCCTGCTCCGGGAATTAAGATCCCACATGCCAAGTGGCAAGAAAGAAAGAGAGAAAGAGAGAAAGAAAGAAAGACAGGTCACCTGACTCCAAAACCCACTGTCATTGCAACACATCTAAGGCATTTAAAATGTGTTAGGAACATGCAGTGACCCTCCCATCTCGATGGAGGGAGCAAATACCTAGAAAGCTGACCTCAGGTGAAGTTCACAAAGTAATTATGGCATTCAAAGCAGACGTAAGCCTCATCATACCAAGTAAGCCTATCAGGTTCTCCAGGGAGGCTGTTCCAAGCCCAGGATTTCATGAGTAGCTCTGAAAACAGGCATTGTCTCTTCACTTAGTGAAGAGAGAGTGAAGAAGTCTCAGGACAAAAGGAGGCGGTGGGTTGATGCCACCAAGGGGCCACTTTTGAGGGCTGACCGCACCTGCTTACGTGACCCTGGAAAAGATTGTCAGGCTCACTGCACGGTACTGTAGAGGAAATGGCATCCGTTTTATTGAATATTTCCCGGCACTTCTCCCAAAGCAGAGAGGACTGTGAACGTACTGTGTTTTGTTTGGTCCTTCTCACCTCATTAATGATGAGTCTATTTAAAAAGAATTTATTACCCTTTCCAAAAGTGGTAGAATTGGCTCTGATTCAAGTCTGTTTTCTCCCTTCTCGTTAACCCAGGGCACAAACTATCTGATCAAAAAGAAAATAATTCAGATAGCACTGGTTGAATGACCTTTCAGCAGAGTTTTACATTCTAAGTGGTCTTACGGCTAAAGCAACCCCAAACAGTACATCATTGACACCCCTCTCACCACCAGCATCGTCACTGGCCCCTCCAACCCCTCTAAGGATAGCATGTGGAGAATATACCATGGTGTTGTCAAATGTTATTGCTGATCTTCTCTCTCTGAAACTTATTTTTCTTAGGTTATGAGGGCTGACACTGAAAACATCTTCAACAGGAAGTAGCTTGCCAATTAGCCGCACAGATGAGAATTATCTGGCAACCTTTTGGTTCCTGACAAAACCAACAGACACGATGAGCGCTAAATATCTGCCAGGCATTATTCAGCTTCCCTTTTATCTCATTTGATCCTTGCTAGAGATCAGTGGGCAGCGAAATATAGCCCCTAGCCAAATCTAGCCTGTGACCTGTTTTAGTTCCTGAGCTAAGATTTTTTTTTTTACACTTTTTAAAGGTTGAAAGAAAAAGAAAAAGAAAGCGAGAGGGAGGAGAAGGAAGAGAAGAAGACTACGTGACAGAGACCATATGTAGTGGCAAAGCTTAAAATAGCCATGATCTGGCCCTTTACAGAATAAGTTTGCTCACTCCTGCTGCAGATCTTACCTGGATCAGAAATCATACAAGTAAATATTCTCAGTATTGGCTATAGTGTGTTGTTATTGGTTGGATTATGTTCCCCACAAAGATATGTTAAAATTCTAACCCTTGATACCTGTGACTGTGATCTTACTTGGAAATGGGGTCATTGCAGATGTGATCAAGCTAAGATGAGGTCATACTGAATTAGGGTGGATCCTAATCCAGTAAGACGACTGTCCTTTATAAGAAGCAGCGAAGAGACACAGACACAGGCACACAGTGGTACCCAGGATTTGTTTCAATCAGCTATGGCAAGACACACAAACATGGAACTGACCATCATAAAGAAAGACATTTATACACACAGTTCCACAGAAGTAGGAGACACAGGATGCCCTACATGTGGAAGCACGTGGATTGTTATGAGATAGAAGGCGCGAGAGAAAAATGTGGGTAGGAGCCTTTATTGTGGTTTCTATAAGAAAGAATGGGTGAGACATGATAACCAGTTTAGGATTAGCTAGTTTCAATAGTTTTAGGGGGCTCTTCAGCACAGGGACGGTCCCTAATTGTCTGGTAGCTGGAGCTGGGGTGATTTTGATTAAGGCAGGTAGATAGTGGATTAGTGTGTGGAAGCCCCATACAGGAGGGGCAGTCCCTACAGGGCTGGCAAGCCCCCCCGACCCCGATGTCAAAGCATCAGATACAGAAAAATAAGACCCATTGTTAATATGTCATGTGATGACAGAGACAGAGATTGAAGTGATGCAACTACAAGCCAAGGGACACCTTTGATGTCTGGTAACCACGAGAAGCTAGGAAGAGTCAAGGAAGGATTCTACACAGAATCTCAGGAAGTATGGCGCTACTGACATCGTGATTTTAGACTTTTAACCTCCAAACTGACAGAATAAATGTCTGTTGTTTAAGATACCTAATTTGTGGTGTGTTTTTTTTTTTAATTTATTTATTAGTTTGTTTTTATTTTTGGCTGTATTGGGTCTTTGTTGCTGCTCATGGGCTTTCTCTAGTTGAGGCATGCGGGGGCTACTCTTCGTTGTGGTACGTGGGCTTCTCACTGTCTTGGCCTCTCCCGCTGCAGAGCACAGGCTCTAGAGCGCAGGCTCAGTTGCTTTGTGGCATGTGGGATCTTCCCAGACCAGGGCCCGAACCCATGTCCCCTGCATCAGCAGGCAGACTCCCAACCACTGCGCCACCAGGGAAGCCCCTTGTGGTGTGTTTTATGGCAGTCCTAGGAAAATAATACGACCATTGAATATAATGTCAGATTTATCTTAGCATGTGAATGTTTACTAACAGGGGACTTTTAAGTGTGTTTGAACTTAGAAACACTTGAAAATAATTTTAAAGACCCTCTGTGACTTTCCAGCTCATGTGAGGTTCACTAGTGTAGCGGAAAGAGAAGTAGAACCCTGGACTTGGCCCCAGGATTTTTGTTTCTAGTAGATCCAGCAGCTGTTATGTACAAGTCTGGCACCATCTGGGCACCCAATTTAATGGATTTTACTTTCTGTAAAATAAAGGGGTTAGATTGGATGAACCTGAGGATCTAGAGAAGTGTATCATTCTATAAGACATAAAAAGATTCCTAGACATAGCCCAAGGCAGAGTGTGGATGTCTTGGTCTGCATTCTCCATGGAGCCTGTGGCCAAGACTTCCCCAGCATCTCTTTATTAGGAAGGAGGAGTGAGGGATGAGGCAGCGAGGCAGCAAGGAGGGCGAGCCAAACTGAGGGTGGGGCACTGGACTAGTAGCCACTAACTGCTCTATCCTGTGACACTGTCATCTTAGAAGTATCCTGTGATACTTGGTCTTAGAACCAAGTCTTGGACAGTGTTAAGGGGGGAAGAAAGGGGAAAAATTCATCTCCTAGCTGCTGTCTCCCAGTGAGCAGAACTTCACCCATTAGAGTGCTATGTCCTTGCAGTTCTGAGTTGTAGATGCACCTGAACTGGTGTCACTAGTTGTGGTGCCAAAAGGGCAGCCCTGGCAGAGGAGGCTGGAGGAACAAGAGGAGCACCACCCAAGGTGAAGTCAGCTTGTGCCTGTGGGAAACAAGTTGGGGCCCATGAAAGGCTGGTCACCAGAACAATGGTTGGAACAGGGGACATGTGGGGTGGCTGAAAATGTTGACTAAGTATAAAGGACATATCTGACAATGTGGCTCCTGGAAAACTTAGAGTTAGTATGCTGACTCAGTTACAGCTACTATTATGAATAACAAGCATAACAAACAGCATTTATTGAGCATTTACCATGGGCCAGGAACTGTGCTATGTCTTTTGGATCAATGCTTCTCAAACTGTGGTCAAGGACCAAGTCTATTGCTTTTTGTCCCCAATTCTTTTGTAAAATACAATAAAAATGAATTGCTAAAAATTAGCTGAAATAAAAAGCAGGCATTCAAAATACATGTTCCTTTGAAAAATTATTTGATTCAACAAACATAAAATTTCTTTGTCAACTTTCCATAAAAGTTTATGAGCACTCTCAACTTTTGTATTCATTTCAACATGGACTGCTAAAAATCAGGCTGTGGATTACACTTAGGAATGCCCTTCTCTGTATGCAATATATTGTTTGATTTCTCCACAACCCTATGGGCAAAGTGCTATGATTATCCCCATTTCACAGGTGAGACAACTGAGGCTTAGTCATTTTAAGTAACTTATCTAATCTCTCAAAGCTTGTAGGGGGTAAAACCAAGCCAGCCTAACTCCTAAGGCCACACTGTGAACCATTTTCCTGTGCTACCTTCTCCAACTGTTTGAAGAAGGAGAATGGTTTATAGTTTGTAGATTAAAACCTAAAGGGATTCTTTTGATTTTTACCTTTTATTATTAGTTAACCAAAGTTTGAAGATATGTTTATATACGTTACAAGTGCATATGTATACATACGTGTATACATGTATATATACATTTATAGATGAAGATAAATGATTAATACAACCAAACTAATTAACATATGTTCATATATGCATGCATATATATAGATATAGATAGATAGATAGATAGATAGATAGATAGATAGATACACACATATATCCCCTTCTGCATTCATACCTTTTTGGAATATTAAAAATGCATATTTTTTACTTTGCTCTTTATTTCCTGGATAAGTAATACTTTGGAACCTGTGTGATTGTTTAAACTGCTGAGCATTCTGTCTCATATTAAGAGGGAGTTTCAACCCTCCTACATCCTGGGCTGTCCTTCTGAATTTATTTTAATATGGCATTAGCATCCATCGTCACCACTAATTGCTATTTACTAAGGAATCACATGGTGCCATGTAATCAGAGACACTTGAGAGAGCTTATACTTTGCTAGAAGCCAGGAGGCAGAAATATGAATTAGCTTCTTTTCATGCATGTGAAGATGCTTGACCATCCTTCCCTACCTCTCAGGAATACTGCCAGTGCAGAATGCCCTGAAATCCTGATCTATTAGTACCAAGTCACATTATAAAGCTGACGCGAATATAAATGATAGAGTACAGTTGACACCTCCTGGTATTAATGTCAAGAGTTCGTGTAGTCACAAAAAAACAGAGGACTAACCACTTCTCTTTTGGGAATCTTGCTCCATCACTCTTCATGCTAGCATTCACCTGCAGAAAAATGAGATTTGGAATTTAGGGTGTATGATTCCCTGGAGGGTGATCAGTACACAACAAAATGTCTTCCCTCTAGAAATCCCTAGATGTTCAGGGTTCAGTCAGTGCCCTTGATTGCTCTCACTCTCTCTGTTTGTTGGTTGGGGTTTGTTGTTGTTGTTGTTGTTCCTAATAATTCCGAGCCTTCTGGCCTTTTCAAATTGCACAGGTTTATCCTGCAGGTAAAATGCATGCATATCTGAATGTATAATATACATTTATTGCGGAGTTGTCATATATTTAATGGAGTAATTCTTTCTTCTCCATCTTTATTAAGGTATAATTGACAAATAAAAATTGTATATATTTAAGGTATACAATTTGGTGTTTTAATATATGTATACACTGTTAAATGATTAACACAACCAAGCTAATTAACATATCCATTATCTGACTTAGCTACTTTTTTTGTGGTGAGAGCACTTAAGATCTATCCCTCTAGAAATTTCAAGTGTATAATACTGTATTAACTATAAGATCTCCAGAAATTAAGATCTCCAGAACTTATTCACCTTTGTGCCCCTGGAGTAATATTCCCCCCATTTCCTCCACCCCCAGACCCTGACAACCACCATTCTACACCCTACTTCTAAGAATTCGACTATTTTAGATTCCTCATACAAATGGAATCAGGCAGTGTTTGCCTTTCTGTGTCTGGCTGTTTCACTTAGCATAATGTCTTCCAGATTCATTCATTTTGTCACAAAATGCATTATCTCCTTCTTGTTTAAGGCTAAATAATATTTCAGTGTGTGTGTGTGTGTGTGTCTGTGTGTATCACATTTTCTTTATTCTTAATTTTTCCAAACACCTTGACTGGATTCTCTTGAAGAGTGATGAAAAGTATCAGACTTAATATGGGGAAATACAGACCTTAGGCCCAATGTACAAGGAACTCGTGGTACCATGCCCAATGCACAGAAAAGTAAACACTCACAGCACCAGCCTTCATGACACTCATGATGGTAGCTGAAACTGACTTAGGACTTGCTATGGCCATGCATGTGCTAGGGGCTTTGCATGGATTATCATCAATGGGACCACACATGGCCTCTGAGGTGCCTCAGAAATATAACCAGCCTCCCTTATTCAATGATGTAATTACCAAACATTTCTAGTGGGTGTGCAGTAAGTAACATAAACATTAGGAAATTGGAAAAATATCTTTGATTTATTTAGGTCATGAAGAAGTGTAAAATGAATAAGATTATGGTCTCTGGAGCCAGAGTACTGGGAATCACATTCCAGATCTAGCAAGCACTAGCTGTGTGACCTTGGGCAAGTAACTTAGCTACTCTTTGCCTGCTTTGCCACATCTATAAAATGGAGAAATAAATGTTTTGGGGGATAAAACAAGTTAATAGATGCAAAATGTTTAGAACAATTCTTGGCTTATTGTCATTGCCAAATAAAAGTTAGCTTATAGCTGCATGTCAATGTTTTAGTAAAGAAATGTAGATCAAATGGGAAATCTTGATTTTATATGTTACACTCTCCTTGCATTGCTGTAATAATCTCTATTTGACCATTAAGCATTGTTTTTAAATGTACTGCTGCAATCTGTTAATAGTTATATTAACAAAAAATGCTAATATCAAGTATTATTTTTAAATGTACTGCTGCAAACTGTTAATAGTTATATTAACAAAAGATGCTAATATCACATATTTTATGATATTCTATGAAATTATATTTTACAGTGTGATATTTATAATAGTCATTAAAAAGTTGTTTCTGTATTTTTCTTTGTGTGTGTAACCTTTATCAGACTTTGGTAAAAATTAAATACTTATTTCATAAGAAGCATTTGGAACTTTTCCTTCACCTATGGCTATAGAATAATTTAAATAATGTTATTATGATCTACTCTTTAAAGGTTGGTATAATCTCCCTGATTTTTTCTCAGGGTAATTCTCTGATACCTTTTATCTGTGTCTATTTTAGAAATTGGACTTATGTTTTATAGCCCTCTGGAGTAAGATTTAGCAATCTCACTAAAAATATTCCATTTCATAATTATTTTAAAATCTGTTTGCATGAAGTTGCATAGTATCATTTTTATGATTCTTTTAATTTCTCCTTCTCTTGTTACCCCATATTATTTTTATTTTGTGTATTTTTTTGTCTTGATGGGTTAGTGGATAATCTATTGAAATCATCTTGTGCATTGCTAGTTTTACTTCTTTTTAAGACTGATTTCTAAAGTTTTAATTTATTTTTATTGGTTCCTTCTGTTTTCCTTAAGTTCATTTTTTTGTCTTTTCTAATGTCTCACTTCAGATATCTAGTCCTTTGTGTTTAGTGATAAATATAGTGAGGCATACGTGTTTTCTCTGAGCTCTAGATGTCTCCCACATGCTGTTTAGATTTTTATAATTTTCTAGGTAGGCTATGATTATGCTCTATATATTTTCTTGGTACCAACAATTTATTAAAATATCATTTATAAACTTTCAAGCTGGTGGAGTGTTTGTTTTCTGATTGTAGTTAATAGTTTTATTGAATTATAATGACATAAGGCTCTCTGAATATTTATTATTTGGAATTTTATTATGGTTTATTTCATGACTTAATATATAGGCAATTTTTGTGTATGCTCTGTCAGCAAAGTATATTCTCTCTTATTGCACAAAGTCTGATAAATATCGATCAGGTCTACTTTTTAAATTGGGTTATTTAGAGATTCTGTACCTTTGCTTATTTTTTGTCTACTTTAACTATCATGAAACAACAGATGAATTCAATTATCTTTCTTTTTTTAATCTTTTTCCATTTGTTTTATTAAAAAATTTTTTATTGAAGTATAGTTGATTTGCAATGTTGTGTTAGTTTCAGGTGTACAGCAAACTGATTCATTTGTATACATATGTGTATATATACACATATATATATATTCTTTTTCATATTCTTTTCCTTTATAGGTTATTACAAAACATTGAGTATAGTTCCCTGTGCTATACAGTAGGTCCTTGATGGTTATCTATTATATATATATATAGTAATGTGTATATGTTAATCCCAAGCTCCTAATTTATCCCTCCCCCACCCTTTTCCCCTTTGGTAAGCATAAGCTTGTTTTTTATGTGTGTGGGTCTATTTCTGTTTTGTAAATAAGTTCATTTATATCTTTTTTCTTTTTTTTTTATATTCCACATTTAAGAGATATCATATGATATTTGTCTTTCTTTGTCTGGCTTACTTCGCTTAGTGTGATAATCTCTAGGTCCATCCATCAATTATCTTTCTAATAATCTTCTGTTTCTTTACATAGGTGTTATTAGTTACTTGCTATGAGCAATAATAAATTTTAATACACTTATTTTTCTCTTAAATGCCCTATTAGTTTTATTTTTTAAATATTTATTTTTCTATTTTTTTTTTGGCTGTGTCAGGTCTTAGCTGCGACACACGAGATCTTTGTTCAGGCGTGCGGGATCTTTTCGTTACAGCGTGCAGTCTGCTCGGGTTTCTCTCTAGTTGTGATGAGAGGGTTTTCTCTCTCTAGCTGTGACGTGTGGGGCTCTAGGGCCTGTGGGCTCTGTAGCTGTGGTATACGGGCTCTGTAGTTTGTGGCATGCGGGCTGTCTTGTTGAGGTGAGTGAGCTCAGTAGTTGTGGTGCATGGGCTTAGTTGCCCTGTGGCATGTGGGATCTTAGTGCCCCAACCTAACCCAGGAGAATCCTTCCTGCATTGGAAGGTAGATTCTTTACCACTGGACCACCAGGGAAGTCCCTCTATTAGCTTTAAATAAAGTTATTTCTAACTCAGTTACTATTGAAATAATCAGTGCGCTTTCTTTACCTCTCACCTTCCTTTTCCTACCAAGTTGTGTCTGTTGGATCACGTCTGCATCATCAGGACATATCACATGTTCTTCCTCTCTCCTATGCCCCTCTGTTTTAGCCTTCCTTTTCCACTCAGATGTACTGAATGTACTGACTACCTACAACTCCTTTGCTCTCCCCTCCCAGTCATTGCTTGTTTCCTTGCAGTTTGTTTCTTTTTTTTTTTAACTTTTTATTTTACTTTGGAGTATAGCTGGTTAACTATATGGTGACAGTTTTAGGTGCACAACAAAGCGACTCAGCCATACCTATACATGTATCCGTTCTCCCCCAGACTCCCCTCCCACAGTTTGTTTCTTAATAATTTTGTCAAGAAGGGCTCATGGGTCAATGTTTTCTGAGATTTTTCATGTTGAAAATTGTCTGTGAACTGTACGCATAAAGAAAGTGTAGTTGGATATGAAATCCTTGCCTTACACTTTCTTTCCTTCAGCATCTTGCAGGTGTTGCTCCATTGTTTTCTGTCAATGAATGTTGCTTGTGATACAACTGAAGTCAGCTGGATTTTTGTTTCTTTTTGAAAGTGACTTGATCTTTTTGTCTTGCTTGTCACAGGAATTATTCCTTTTATTGAGAAGATCAGTAATGTCCCTGGAGTAATCACAGTATTAACAATTCTATTGATATTAACTGTTAACTCTTCCCTGGTATGTCATGTGCCCTTTCAATAGGTATGTTCATAGTCTTTATGTGTCAGGAAGTATTTTTGTATTTTCTATTTGAATATTTGTTTCATTTATAATTTGACTTCTTTCAGGACTTAAAAGATAAGCATGTTAGATATCCTTTGTCTGTATTGTATAGTGTATTATTTCTTTCTAAACATTTTAAACATTTATTTTTATGTTTGATTTTTCCTTTCTTCTATGTCTTTACCATGACTCCCTCTGTGTTTGTCTCTCTCAAATGCCTTTCAACTTTGTCTTGATTTCTATAATGATTTTATTTTTCCATTTATTTCTTTCCTGAAATTTGCCAGCTCACATTTCAGGTCTCCCTGCTAAATTTGTCTCTTAATTCTTGCATTTTGGCTTCACAATCTTCCTTATAGAGCTTATTATTCTTTAGGATTTTAAAATTTGTGTCAAACCTATTTGGTCATAACTCTTATCTATTCCATGACAAATAAGAGTGTGTGTGTGTGTGTGTGTGTGTGCATGCACACATGCATGTGTGTTTTTAGTCTGTGTTTCTCTTTTTCTTCTTTCTGTTTTCTTTTAAATCTTTGTATCAATGCTGTTTTAGCTTTTTTTTGTTAGTCATCGTTGAATAAACTGTATTTTGTGGGCAAGCTATTTTGAAGAGTTTCTTGTAGGAAGGAACCAGGGTACTGTTCTAATGTAGTCAGTTTTCATAATTCAAAGGTTCTTTTCTTTGAATTATAAACTTGCAGAAAATATGGCCAACCTCCTTCTCTGAGTCATTTTGCTTCCTTGGCTTCTTTGAACCAAACTTGTCCACGAAGACGTTTTCATTAGCCCAGTTCACCCCATTCCTACACTTAATATTGCAAATAAGAGAGTCAAGTTATGCACCTCAGGGTTTTGCCCTTCCTTTAGAAAGCATGTTTGTGTTGCTACTCTCTAAGATCAATCAAGGCCAAGGGCTCTTACCGCTGAGATCTCTCCTATTACTTCTTTATTCTGCTCTTCTGGCATGGCTTCTCCTCAACATCAGCTGCTTTTTACAATTCGTAGAAGTATTTTGAGGAATTATATTAATATTATATTTCTAGTTTCACTGAACATAGTGTTCAAGGTTTGTGTTCTTTTTTTTTTTTCAGTGTCTTTCAGTTGATTTCCTGGAGAAGGGAATCAATAGACTTATTCACACTCAAAGTTCATACCATACTTTGAGCTTTTTGCAATCCAAGATTCCTACTGTAGACCAGTTAACAATTGACATTCTATAAATGTTTGGTGAGTAGCCCAATGTTGCTGAACAGGTTAGCATAAACAGCAGAATTATTAAGTTAGTGTATATAATGTCTGTTATGTTTATAATTTATGGCATTTTCTTAATTTTTCTAAATATAAATATTTCATAGAAGTATATTTGAATATAAAAATTATGGAATCTTGAGTGATTCTGCATTTTAAAAATCCTCTTCTGAATTTCTTAAGCACGTATAAATCTTTTCTAGATAGTATCATGTATTTTTAATTCATGTTTGAATATTGTTGAGACAAAATGAAGAATCTTATTTTCAACCAAAATAATCAGAATTTTTATCAGTTTAGCAATTAGAGATCGAACTAAAAGCAAGGAAAGTGAGGCTACCTTTCAAGGTCTGACTGTATATAGTGTTTTAATGTTTATTTCTTTGGCATCATGTTCTTTCTATAAGAAAATGTGTTGGAAGATTAAGTACACAAAATTTATGCTTGACATGTTATACTTCAACCTGCTGCTAATTAGCACAAATACTCACTCCAGCAAGTGAGGTCATTACTTTCCCTTGGTTGTATCTGAGAGATTCTTTGTGATGGAGAAAAAGCCCAGGTGTTTGGCTTCAAATAGGAATTACTACCCAGGTGTCTGTCTTAATAACAACAAAGTGCCTGGGCTAAAAATCCAAGAAGAGGAAGGGAACTGCTTCATTCTTTCTATTTTTAATGACATTTACCAATACTTATTAGTAAATAAATTAGTTATCTATTGCTATATAAGAAAATTACCCCAAAACACAGCAGCTTAAAGCAACAAACATTATATGTATAACTGATTCATTTTGTTATAAAGCAGAAACTAACACACCATTGTAAAGCAATTATACTCCAATAAAGATGTAAAAACAAAACAAAACAAACAAACAAACATTTCTTATCTCATGTTGTTTCTGAGGGCCAGGAATCTGGGATCAGCTTAGATAGTGGTTCAGGCTCTTTGTCTCTGGGTCTCTTGTGAAGTTTCAGTCAAGCTGTTGCCTGGGGCTGCAGCCACCCCATAGCTTGGCTGGGTGGAAGGATCTTGTTGCAAGCTCACTCAAGTGGCTGTTGGTGGGAGGTCTCAGTTCCTTTCCATGTGGCCTTCTTCATAGGACTGCTCAAAACTTGACAGCTGGTTTCTACTAGAGTTAGTGGAGAAACAGAATGACAGAGAGAGAGACAGAGAGAGAGAGATGGAAACTGCAGTGTCTTTTATAACCCATTCTCAGAAGTGTAATATCATCTCTTCTACCATATTCTAATAGTCAAACAGACCAAATCTGGTACAGCATGGCAAGGCACCATACAAGAGTATGAATGTCAGGAAATAGAGATCACTGGGGCCATCTGGGAGGCTGGTAACTACAGGTACTAAACTTGTTCTAGGGAATACACTAAGTATAAGGGACTCATCTATTAATAGAACCATTCATATATCCCTTCACTTAGTTTCATGATCAATAGAATATACATTCAAAATCTACCATGGACCAAGCTCTGTGTTATATACAAGAGATTATAAAGTAAAAACGACAAGACCTCATACTTACATTCTGGCAAGAGAGATAAATATGTAAGACATGACGACGATGTTCCACTTTAGCATAAAAGAGACTTGAACCAAGTATGATAGGGGTTTTGTAGAAAGAGAGATTGTTTTTGTTTAGGTAATGTACAGCAAAGTTGAGCAACCAGCACTGTAGTTAGTCTTAAAAAGCAAGCAGGAGTTGAATAAGGTAGGAGTGATTGGCATTTCAGGAGGAAGAGATAGTATGTATGTGGAAGATTTTATTTTCTAAAAATTGGCACAAAATATATCCTATGTTCTCTTCTGCTGTGTGACCTTGGCATCTCCCCATTTAGAGGTGGAGTCTGTTTCTTCACCTTCTTAAATCTGAGGGGCCCTGTGACTACTTTCACCAATAAATTATAGTGGAAATGTTGCATTACCACTTTCTGTCATAGTTCTAAACTAGCTGTACAGTTTCTACCACCTGTTTCTCTGAATCCAGCCCCTACGGAAAAAGTGAAACTTCCTTTAAATATCCATGCTGCAAGAAGCTAAGCCAAGGGAAGAAAACTTGCAGAACCGGAAGCCACACGAGAGAGGCCAAGGAGCTCTGATACACCAGAATGTGAGTAAAGACGCCATTTTGGAAGAAGATTCTCCCACCCCAACCAATGCAGTGATGATCAGAAATGACCACAAAGTCAAACCATTCCTGCATTCATGACCAAATCATGAGCAAAATAAAAATGGTTGCTTTTAGCCACTGAATTTTGGGGCAGTTGGTTATGCTGCAAGAGATAACTAAAATAATGAGCCTATTGCATTACATGTTCAGTGAGTCCTTTGATGAAGCTAGCTGCTACATTGAAGAGTAAGGCAGGAAAGCATGAGCTGGCACAGAATCCAAAGTATAAAATATTGGGCGTGCTCTCGGAAATGTTGTTTAGGAAAAGGTGGACATTCTGGACTCTTCTGAATGGCAGAGTAATATAATTCAATTGGTGATTGGAGATAGTCATTCTGAGGAAAATGTGGAAGATGAGCAACAGAGAAGAGAAGCTAGAGGAAAGCAGACCATTTGTATTTTCCCTTGAATCTAACTGTACAGCAATCACGAAGGCAGAAGTATGGAAGTGTTACATCATGAAGGAGAATGGAACATTTACTGATTAGAATTACATCTCTTTGGCTGGTGGAAAGGAGCTAGATAACAATTATTACATATGATTCTTGAATGTCTAGCCATTATCTAAGACAGAAAACATGAGAAGAAGCAAGCGATGTTTAATGCGTTTGGTTTCAGTTGTGTTAAATTCAAAGTGCCCATGGGACATTTTTTTTTTTAAGAAGTTGTTGGGGGTAGGAGTTTATTAATTTATTAATTTGTTTTTTCTGTGTTGGGTCTTCGTTTCTGTGCGAGGGCTTTCTCGAGTTGTGGCAAGCAAGGGCCACTCTTCATCGCGGTGCGCGGGCCTCTCACTATCGTGGCCTCTCTTGTTGTGGAGCATAGGCTTCAGACACGCAGTCTCAGTAGTTGTGGCTCACGGGCCTAGTTGCTCCATGGCATGTGGGATCCTCCCAGACCAGGGCTCAAACCCACGTCCCCTGCATTAGCAGGCAGATTCTCAACCACTGCGCCACCAGGGAAGCCCTGCCCATGGAACTTTTAATGATTGCAGTTAAGTCCTAGAAGAGCAATTGTATTTTGCTTTCACTGTACCATAATTTTCACCTTTCTTTCACTCTTCCTAATTATTTTTAATAGAGGGCAGTAATCCAAGAGATGTTGGTTACTACTGAGTTCCTGCTAAAAGCCACACAGATTCTTACACAGTAATAGTCCTAACATCCCACTAACCCAGTTTTCCCATTTAGTTTCTTTTATGATCCCTAATTACAGGCATAAGATCCAGGTAATGACTGGGTTACATTTCCTGCTAGACAAATTATGTACATAATTATAGGCACATGTTCACTGAGATATTGAAGCATCTGATGCTTCTACAGAGAAGATAATTGTCAACTTTTGCACTGTAATTAAGTCTAAATGGGAATCCTAATCATTTTCCAAATGAGCAAACAGTAAGCTAGTTCTGATTGGCTGATTGGCTGTGCCAAGGCAGCAAATGAAACAGGTTTGCTGCCCAGGTTAATTAGTCATCTGTGAATGTCACCACCCTCAGAAACCCCACATTAGATCTGAGCATTAGAGCTAATTAGCAGTACATTGTTGAAACTTTGTATGATTTTTACCTGGCTTGTCTTTGGAATTCAAAATCTCACAGTTCTTTTTTTCCCCTGAATCTGTCTTCTCATAGTGACTCATATCAAGTCATTTGAGTGCTCTACCCACTAGTTCCAGCACAGGCATGAGAAAGCAGATGGAATGAGGATTTAGGGTGAGTCAGAGCTGGATTCAAATCCCACAGAAATTTCATTCTTAGAGTGAAATCTATTTCCTCTTCATCTCTCTCTTTCAGTAGTTCATCTGTAAACTACATGTGATTCATTTTTCTATATAGAACATTAAGATCACTCCAGCAGGTTTCCCCATGCCTCTTTTCAGTCAAACTCCACCCCACCCCTCTAGAGACAAGCATTATGATATTTTTCCATTAGCTTTGCCCATTCTAGAATATCGTGTGAATGTCATAATGTAGACTATAACACTTTTACATAAGGCTTTTTTCAGTCAGCACTATGTGTTTGATGTCCACCCGTGTTGCCATGTCAGTACATCCTTCTTGCCCGAAAAACTAATAAACCTTGATATTTCTGTCACTTTGTATAATAGAAATGTATTTCTCACTCATATCAGAGTACTATATGGATATTCCTGGTTCAAAGACAGCTTTCCCACATGTAGGGAACTTGGTGAACTTGGGCATCTGAAGTTTCACCTTTTCCTATGCCTTGGTACATCTGTATCTGACAGCTGATGCAGAGAAAGGAAAGAGGTCAGACGGTAACCTCCACTGCTTAAAAATCCAGCCCAGAAGTGTCACACATCACTCCTATGCATATACCATTGGTGAGGGCAGACCATGTGGCCATATATGTATACAGATGGGAAGCATCGGCTCTGGGTGGGCAGCCTTGTTCTTGCACTCACTCCACACCATGGAAGGAAGGATGTACTTTTTGATGGAAAGCTAGTTATCTCTGCCACAATGTCTGAACTCCAGTCCCATGACCTGCCATCCCCCTCCCCCAACTAGGCTCTTTACTGAGTATCTCTGTAAGAAGACAAGAAGCACAAACTCTACAAACCAACAAAATAGTGTCCACAGGTGCTACACCTCTTGGCTCTTGAGGTGGAGTCCTATCTCTCCTACTGCAATTGCCTTAAAAACTAGCCTTGTCAATGACCACTTTGCTGCTTCTATGGGCTACCAGGTGGCTGGCAAGGTTCTTTTAAACCTTCTCTTCTCTTTTTTATTCAGATCTTGCTCTCCTCTGCTAATTTTTTCAAATGTTAGCTATGAGAAGCCGTTTGCTTGGGTAAGGATTTGCCTGGTACCCTGAAGCCACTTTCAAGAAAAATTATTTTCTTTTCCAAGTCACTGTTAACAAGGCTCCTGCACATGTATTGAAAGATTTACTATGTGTCTGGTCCTTTGCTAAGGATTTCCACATATATTATCTCAATTAATCTTCAAAATACATTATAAGACATGTATTATTATTTTTATTCTAGGATGTCAGAAACTAAGGTCCAGACGTTAATTAGTGGTGTCTCAAGGTATAGAATTAAAGAATGACCTGGAATTTGAATGTGCATCTTATGACCAGAAAGGAATTTACAGATTATCTGTCTCATTCCTTCCTTTCACAGGTAAGGAAATAGAGGCTTAAAGCACTCAAATGATTTGTCTAGTGTCTGAGAGCTGGAAAGCAGCAGAGCCAGGTAGAGTCTAAAGCTTCTAAATATCTATCACGTGGTTCTATTTTTTTAACAATAAAATTTTGTCACACATCTAGCTGACCCCTGCACTATGCCTGAATGGATTCCTAGCTGACAGTCATTGGTCAGTGAGCCTCCATTTGGGGTCAACTATCACAATATTTTCAGCTTCCACCTGAATGGTGATGTTATGCCAAACCAGCTATTTTCCTGAAATGATCAAACTTAGTCTGCCTTTGCTGAACACTTTTCTTTTGAAGTCTCCCCAGAACCTGTTTAGCAGAGGCAAAACGCCTTTGCCAATTTATTCCCCCATTCAGTGGTATGAATTCACCGTGTCTTATTATGCATCTGTGAATTGAAAGTGTTTGCTGCCTCAAGGATCAGCCTCTGATATTTCCTTACTAACTTTGCTTTTATCGTCTGTGAAAAAATCAACTTGGCTTAGTACTGATGACTGTGTTGTATTTAGCTGCTGTATATGTTTTCTTCATCACCGCACGTCTTTTATTTACTGTAATAAATGTGATCGAACAGTGTAGGTTAAGCAACACCTATAAACTGAAAATGAAATACAAAAAAGTTCTGCCTAGAAAATAAAATATTTTTTGAAGGCAACATGTCATTGCTTTTGTGTTTCCCTGGTTGGGGGCCTTGTAAACACCCAGCTGGAGCTCCCTGGGTCCAAACCTGGGATGAGAAATATAAAGTGAGTAGGAATAACAGAGGAAAAGAAATCTATTTGACCACTGAAGAACAATGAAGTACAATCCCATGAACTAGTCAGCAAACACTTTAGGAAGATTGCACTTGCTGGAGTGATATATAATTTGTGGGACGCCACTAATTACAACTTCTATAACATGGCTTTAAATCCTTCCAGAAAAGTACGCTGCTTATTCAAATTGAGGCATTTAAAATCTGTCAAGCTGCCAAAACCTGTTCCCTGAGGTGAATGGCATGCTTCTGTCCTGGGGAGACGGTCGGTTTTACTGCTCATATTGACGATTGGACTTAAGTGTCCCATGGGGATAGTGGAGATGTTGGCCAATACTAAAGTGTAGACTACTAAAATAAAAACCTACATTCTACCTTTATGGATTATACCTGCAGTGGAAAGGACCTGTTCGTTATCTTGAAGAAAAAAAATAAATAAATAAGTACCAGAATACCGCCTGCTTCCTAGAAGTCAATTAATACATATTTTTTGAATGATAAGTATAGTAGTTACCACTTGATGAGAACATGCCACGTATCCAGCACTTAGTAATGCATTCCTTATAGGGTCCATGAGGCCTTCCACATTCAGGCCAAGCCTGACCTATGTTATTTTCTTAGAGCCCTCTGGGGTTTCTTGGAATTTTTCAGGCCTTCACTCACACTGTATGCGCTCCCCTCTTTGTCCTCTCCCAAATCTCTGCCCCTCGTTTTTTGGCACTCAACTGAAATGTTTGGTAACAGGTGAATCAGGGATTTCCTACTTTGGCAATTGGACATGTCCCCTGAATTTGTATATTGTGACAATTTCCTTCCATGACCCCAGATTATGTTGATGCCATGCTATGGATTCCTAAAACATGCTTCACTTTTTCTTTCATGACACTTAGCACAATTGTAATTGTTTACAGCCTCTTGATAGGAGCCCCAGAAAGAGGTGAAGAACATTCTTGTCTTGCTCATGTTAATATCTTCTTCCCTTGGTTCAATTCCTAGAAGTGTTTAAAAATATTTGCAGAATGAATGAATCTTTAGTGCATTCTCACATCAATTCCTTAAGGTAGAAGTTATTATCTTTAATTTACACATGAGAATACTGACGATCAGAGAACAAACCCTCTAAGATCCTTACTGTAATAAATAATAGAGTGTGTCTACCTTACTCCAAAACCCATGCTTTCAAGTCCTATGAAACATGGTCTTATGCTTTAAAAGGAACTCGTACCATGTGAATGTAGGCTATAAAATGAAAACAGTACAAAAAATGTAAAGAAAAATTAAGTGAAATTTATATATGAAACTTAAGGTTAGTGGGTGCTTTTAGTGTGCTTAAACTTACATTTTCTACTTTGGAATACCACGGGCATTAGATCAAGAACCAGCAGTTCCTGAAGACACATCATGATTTCCTAATGGAAGATGGGAGATTGGGAATGAAATGAAACCAAGCTGTGTTTTCCTATCCAACCCCAGAATTTGAAATCTCTAGGAGTGACCTCACCAATTACGTCAGGACTCAAACCAACCACAAAGAGGGAGAGGTGTGTCAGTCTAATGGGGACAAACAATCACCACGACCCACCTCTACTCTCTTTTTGGGTTGGGCTGTGGCTATTTCAACCAGAGGTAATAAAATTATAAACATGTAGAGCCACTTCAAAAGATGACATCCTCTGGAAGACCTATGATGGGTGATTTCACAGCATAGGACACCTGGTTAACTTTTTATAAGTATTCAGAATGGCTTAGGAAAGCTAAAAACTGGTAGGATAATGTGGCTAAAGCAAATATTGCTATTTTCTGTTCTAGAATGCTTGTGAGCAGAACATGCAGGGAGGGACACCCAGAGGTGCATCAAGAGGTACATAGACTTTGTGGAAGAGGTTCACAGCTTCAAGTGGGTGCCGACTCCTCTGAGAGTTAAAAGTAAGAGAAGTCATTGAATTTTCATTGTCTGACAACTCACCATGCCGTCAATCTCATTAAAAAGGATAAATGAATCTTTATCTGAAACTTAACAATGAGCAAACTTGTAAGTAGGAAAGTGTGCAGTTGCTCAAGAAGTCAGTTTCTCAGATTTCTAGATCAGAGAGAGAGCCAAAAGAAACACAAAGTCCCTGAAGTTTGAACCAGGCTCTCCATGACACTGCCAGCTTTGATGAATTTAATTCTGAACCCCCAGAAGTGGTGTTATCCCAAGATATGGAAGGCATGGCTGAGAGGTGGCTTGAACAACCAGTTAAGCAAGAAGTAGGTTCCAGGGGGATTTGTTGAGCTAAAGATGAGAGGGGTAGAAGAAAAGATGGACAAGCCTGGAAGACTGGGATAAAGTTACAGGAGGAGCATAAACCCCATGGCCAGGAACTAATTTTGTTCAAGTATTAAATAAGCACGGGTGACATATTCTTATAAACCAGTTTCAGGAATATTGCTAAATCTCAGGAATATGACAAAAGAATTCCACAAGGTAATTAATGCATTATTTCTCTCCATGGCAATCTCTTACTTTAGAGAAGGATTCAGTTGTGTGGAGAGATATTTATATTAGTGTAGAGGTATTCACATGATGATGACATGGATACACAGCACAGAGAGAGATACCAACTCACAAACTGGAGAATTTCTAAAAGAAGTTATGCAAGCAAAGTGACCCTAGAAGAATATTATTCTGAATGTTAGTTATATAATAATTGGAATAGGCCACAGCTGAAGGTAAGAAAATATCCAGAATGCTATCATAGCAATCCAGGTTCCAATGGGGTAATATTTGAAGAAATAAGATTTGGCATTAGAAACTGACTTTATGAGCATTCAAGGAGAAATTTACTTTCCTGTCCATTGTCTTGCAGGGCTCACCTTCTCTCATGGTCTGCAATCACCTCATAGACTGAGATGCTTAGAGCTATAGCCTGAGTTCTAGTGTTTCACAGAAGTATATATTTGTTCACCACAACTATTTATTAATCATTTATTGTTTTCCAGGAACTAAACTAAGAACTATCAGAAGTGGATAATATAAGGGTATATCTATATATATCTATATATCTATATATCTATATATATTAATACAATATGTACCAATAGTTGTTTGACTTTTTACTTTCCTAAACTTTAGCCTAAATTGGCCAAAGCCTGACAGTATCTAATCTCTTCTGCTATGATGTCATGTTGGGGAATACTGTGATGACGTGAAAAGAGCATGGCCGATCTAGACAATGGGTCTCAAACTGGAGCATATATTAGAATCTTGGAAAGTTAAAACAAGGTTTGCTAGACTCACTCCAGATCTACTGATTTAGTAATCTGGGGGGGTGGGTAGCCTGAGAATTTCAATTATAACATGTTTTCCAGAAGATGCTGCTAGTCCAGGGACCACATTTTCAGAACCTCTGGAGACAGACTAGTTTCCTACATATTTTCTTCCACTACTTTAGCTCAAAGAAGCTACCCTTCCTTTTCAATGCTAATGAAATCAAAGTTGAATTATATATGGTCTGGCTTTCTGCCTAATAGGTGGACTTTATTCTCCATAGGACTGAGCAGGAACCTATTTGATTTCTTTGACTTTGTTTCTTGCTGAGGGGTAGATGTTCATTCAATTGTAGCTGATCTATGAAATGTCATGGTCTCTAGACCCAGGGGAAGAGAGGCAGCCTCTTAGATGAGGGTAAGGAAGTTCAGTCGCAAACTTCCGTTGGGCATTTGCCAGATGACAGTGCTGTACAGTGACCTGGACAGATGTACCCTGGGAAAGACACAGTCTTTATCCAAGGGCTTTATGCCCGACAAGTTCAAAAGGAGCTTTCAATATTTAGAATGTGAAAAAAACTTAGGACAATAGAAAATGTATTCATTATGGAAGAAAGTGAAATTTAAATCTCCAGTTCACCAAAATAACCACGGAAAAGAAAGTTTGCACCTTCAACCTTAGAATAATCACTAGTGAACTACATGAATCTCTTAGTGCTATTAATCAGGTGATCAGCTAGCTGGGGCCAGCGGAGCAGCCTCTCATAGCCAGGCAGTAAGCTCACATAATTGGGGAGCATATAAAGAAAGACTTACTATCTTAGTTTGCATGCATTTGCAATTTGAGGTCAAAACTCCAATGTGTACATTGAGAAGAAAGACATTAATGAGCACAATTTCTTGCAGGACTATTTGGCTTAGAAAAATAGCAGTTTAGGCTCAGTTTAAGTGTGCCTAGGTGATCGCCCTCAGCACAAGTCTGTCTAGATCCAGTAAACCTCATCATGCTCACATATCAGGGAAATCAATCGCTATTCCAACAGATATCTGAGGATTCCTTTACTGCATGTGCACAAAACTGAAGCACTGTGGGAGAAGGCACATTGCATTTGGCCAAGCTCTGAGAGAGTGGGGGAAGGATGTGGGGGGACTTTGCATAAGCAAGGTGTCCATTTTAGAAGAGTGTGGATACACAGGTTCCTACTTGAATTGTCCGTCTCCAGCCCAGTGCTCGGCACATGAGAAGCAGTTCATAAGTACTTTTGAACGTGGAATTTAGTAGAGAGGTAAAGTGCCAAGATTTGTTAGGTTTTACTCATGAACCTGCAATTCATTTTCGCCTCAAAACATTCCCCAGTAAAAAGGCTATAGTCTTGGCCATTCATGTATATTTCTCTTAACGTTCCATGATAAGTCCTTAGCAAGTGTAAAGTTGTAGAAAATTGAACATTGTGGTATCCTGTGGGGGAACTATCTTAAATAAGAGGTCATTTTCCAAGATGTTTAGTGACTCTAAACATCATCAGGCCTAACTGTACAACCTTGCTTTTCCAGATGGTGTATGGATGTGAAAAATTTTACAAGCACTTCTTTTCCAAATAGTGAAGTTTAATATTTTCTTGTTATAAAATGTTGATGCTCCTGCCATTGAAAATAGTGCAGTATAAAAAGTTGTTCATCTGTTCTTTGTCAAGAGAAGAAAACAACTTGTTTGGCACCAGACATTGATTTTCCAGCAATATGAGCAATAAAGGGACTAAACTCTTAGAAAAGTGCCAAATTCAACCCCACCTGTCTGATGTTTCCAGACGATCTTGCATATTCAGCTCAGAGTCTGGAAACATTTATAATTTGCAGTTCTTAAGAAACTGATGGAAAGATGAAAGAAGATGTTGATTATTTCTACATTTTATAAGCTATAGGTATACTCAACTCTTGAGTAATTATGAGCAAAATATTTTAACTCTTGGCCTCAATCTACCCAACTATAATGTAGGTAAACCAAACAGCCTGCTTCTCTAAATATTTAACAGGTAATAGTAAGAATGATAATAATAACCCTTCTTTGAATGTTATCATTTTGTACCTGGCAGGAATTATATTAAGACCCTTACTAGAATTAGCTCATTTTATTTTTACTATAAGCCTAAAATATGTTATATAATCTCCACTTAACAGGTAACACAAACTGAGGTGTTTAGCAGATAAACAACTTTCCCAAGTCAATAAAAACAGACCTAAGATCAAAATTTAAGTCTTCTAACTAAAAACTACTGTTCAAAAACACTTTCTTAAATGATAATTGGACTCTCAAATTAAATATCATTATTCTTCTTTTTACAAAACTTACAGGGTCACATTTGAAGCAATAAAGGATAGATAGGTAGCTAGCTCTAGCTAGCTAGCTAGCTAGATAAGGTATAAACACACACACACACACACACACACACACACACACACACACACATGTTTTTAAATTTTCAATTCTAACAGGCTATTCTGTTCTTTCCATGACCTAGAATAGATTCTTTCTGTAACTCTGGATAAATGAATCCATTTCATAGCTCAGGGGGAGGGGGAGAAAAAGAAAAAACCTTGGTCACTTTTAGACATAAAATGACTTATTTTCACAATTAATATGTTCAGTGAAATAATAAAAATTCAAACTTTTCCTTCCCCTAGCTAGGAACAAATCCAAGTTTTGTGGGCCTACAGCATATATCTTAGGGGAGGATCTATTTACAAAAGAGGAAACACAACTTCAAAAGTAATATTAAGCACAAAAGAAAATAGTTATTGTGACATCAGCAAGGTGGTGGAGTAGACTAGTATGTTCCAGTTCTTCATTTCCCCAAAGAAACATCAAATAAACAGCTAGAAATTGACTAATAGCTTTATGGAGCTCTGGAAACCATCAGAAATCTACAGAACCAAGCAGATACACAAATTTTACAAAGGCACATTCAAAATGATAAGAAATCTTATGGCATTGTTATTCATCATTGCCCCATCTCCTGCTTGGCATGGCATGGCATGGTTGGGAGGAAGTAGACCAATTCTCACTTTCTTCTTGGTTGATAGGACAAAGTGGAATTCCTTTGCAACATTGTGATCTATCTATGGGTTGTGGTTTCTTTCTCACCTGACTCAGAGCTCAGAACATAGTTTGGATTTCAGGCTGGAAGCTGCAGAAGGCAGTAGTGGACACTGTGGCATGTAAAAGCTGTAGGAAGACTGCAGACACAAGGAAGCCAATCTGCAGAGGTTGGAAGAAGTAACTGTTTTCCAATACACAAATCTAAACAAAAGATAATGGCATACAAAGAAATAAAGAAATATGACCCATTGAAAGAATCAAAATAAATCTCCAGAAACTGACTCTAAGAATTTCTGGATTTGGACTTTAAAGAAAAAGACTTTAAAACAGCTGTCTTCTTCTTCTCCTTTTTTTTTTTTTTTATACAGCAGCTTTTTATTCATTATCTATTTTATACATATTAGTGTATATTTGTCAATCCCAATCTCCCAATTCATCCCACCACCACCACCACCATCCCTGCATTCCCCTCTTCCTGTCCATATGTTTGTTCTCTACATCTGTGTCTCTATTTCTGCCTTGCAAAATGGTTCATCTGTACCATTTTTCTAGATTCCACATATATGCGTTAATATAGGATATTTGTTTTTCTCTTTCTGACTCACTTCACTCTGTATGACAGTCTCTAGGTCCATCCACATCTCTACAAATGACCCAGTTTTGTTCCTTTTTATGGCTGAGTAATATTCCATTGTTATATGTACCACATCTTCATTATCCATTCATCTGTCAATGGGCATTTAGGTTGCTTCCATGACCTGGTTATTGTAAATAGTGCTGCAATGCATATTGGGGTGCATGTGTGTTTTGAATTATGGTTTTCTTTGAGTATATGCCCAGTAGTGGGATTGCTGGGTCATATGGTAATTCTATTTTTAGTTTTGTAAGGAACATCCATACTGTTCTCCATAGTGGCTGTATCAATTTACATTCCCACCCACAGTGCAAGAGGGTGCCCTTTTCTCCACACCCTCTCCAGCATTTGTTGTTTGTAGATTTTCTGATGATGTCCATTCTAACTGGCATGAGGTGATACCTCATGGTAGTTTTGATTTGCATTTCTCTAAAAATTAGTGATGTTGAGCAGTTTTTCATGTGCCTCTTGTCTATCTGTATGTCTTATTTGGAGAAATGCCTATTTAGGTCTTCTTCCCATTTTTTCATTGGGTTGTTTGTTTTTTAAATGATGAGCTGCATGAGCTGTTTATGTATTTTAGAAATTAATCCTTTGTTGATTCATTTGCAAATATTTTGTCTCATTCTGAGGGCTGTCTTTTCATCTTGTTTATAGTTTCCTTTGCTGTGCAAAAGTTTTTAACTTTTGTTAGTTCCCATTTGTTTATTTTGTTTTTATTTCCATTACTGTAGGAGGTGGGTCAAAAAAGATCTTGCTGTGATTTATGTCATAGAGTGTTCTTCCTGTTTTCCTCTAAGAGTTTTATAGTGTCCGATCTCACATTTAGGTCTTTAATCCATTTTGAGTTTATTTTTGTGTATGGTGTGAGAGAGTGTTCTAATTTCATTCTTTAACATGTAGCTGTCCAGTTTTCCCAGCTCCACTTATTGAAGAGACTGTCTTTTCTCCATTATATATCCTTGCCTCCTTTGTCATGGATTAGTTGAGCATAGGTGTGTGGGTTTACCTCTGGGCTTTGTATCCTGTTCCTTGATTTGTATTTCTGTTTTTGTGCCAGTACCATATTGCCTTGATTACTGTAGCTTTGTAGTATATTCAGAAGTCAGGGAGTCTGATTCCTCCAGCTCTGTTTTTTAACTTCAAGATTGCTTTCACCATTTGGGGTCTTTTGTGTCTCCATACAAATTTTAAGTTTTTTGTTCTAGCACAGTATAAAATGCCATTGGTAATTTGATAGGGATTGTGTTGAATCTGTAGATTGCTTTGGGGAGTATAGCCATTTTCACAAAACTCATTCTTGCAAACCAAGAACATGGTATATCTCTCCACCTATTTGTGTTATCTTTGATTTCTTTCGTCAGTGTCATATAGTTTTCTGAGTACAGGTCTTTTACCCCCTTAGGTAGGTTTATGCCTAGGTTTTTTATTCTTTTTGTTGCAGTGGTGAATGGGATTGCTTCCTTAATTTCTCTTTTTGATCTTTCATTGTTAGTGTATAGGAATGCAAGAGATTTCTGTGCATTAGTTTTGTAACCTGCAACTTTACCAGATTCACTGATTAGCTCTAGTAGTTTTCTGGTAGCACCTTTAGGATTCTCTATGTAGAGTATCATGTCATCTGCAAAAAGTGACAGCTTTACTTATTCTTTTCTGATTTGGATTTCTTTTTCTTCTCTGATTGCTGTGGCTAAAACTTCCAAAACTATGTTGAATAATAATGGTGAGAGTGGACATCCTTGTCCTTTTCCTGATCTTAGTGGAAATGCTTTCAGTTTTTCACCAGTGAGAATGAAGTTTGCTGTGGGTTTGTAGTATATGGCCTTTATTATGTTAAGCTAGTTTCCCTCTATGCCCACTTTCTGGAGAGTTTTTATCATAAATTGGTGTTGAATTTTGTCAAAAGCTCTTGCTGCATCTCTTGAGAAGATCATATGGTTTTATTTCTTCAGTTTATTAATATGGTGTATCACACTGATTGATTTGCATATATTGAAGAATCCTTGCATCCCTGGGATAAAACCCCCTTGATCATGGTGTATGATCCTTTAATGTGTTGTTGGATTCTGTTTGCTAGTATTTTGTTGTGGATTTTTGCATCTATATTCATCAGTGATATTGGTCTGTAATCTTATTTTTTTGTAGTATCTTTGGTTTTGGTATCAGGGTGATGGTAGCCTCACAAAATGAGTTTGGGAGTGCTCCTTCCTCTACAACTTTTTGGAAGAGTTTGAGAAGGATTGGTGTTAGCTCTTCTTTAAATATTTGATAGAATTCACCTGTGAACCCATCTGGTCCTGGACTTTTGTTTGTTGGAAGATTTTTAATCACAGTTTCAGTTTCATTACTTGTGATTGGTCTGTTCATATTTTCTATTTCTTCCTGGTTCAATCTTGGAAGGTTATACCTTTCTAAGGATTTGTCCATTTCTTCCAGGTTGCCCACTTTATTGGCATAGAGTTGCTTGTAATAGTCTTTTATAATGCTTTGTATTTCTACAGTGCCTGTTGTAACTTCTCCTTTTTCATTTCTAATTTTATTGATATGAATCCTCTCCCTCTTTTTCTTGATGAGTCTAGCTAATGGTTTATCAATTTTGTTAATCTTCTCAAAGAACTAGCTTTTAGTTTTATGATGTTTGCTACTGTTTTCTTTGTTTCTATTTCATTTATTTCTGCTCTGATCTTTATGATTTCTTTCCTTCTACTAACTTTGGGTATTGTTTATTCTTCTTTCTCTAGTTCCCTTAGAGGTAAGGTTAGGTTGTTTATTTGAGATGTTTGTTGTTTCTTGAGGTAGGATTGTATTGCTATAAACTTCCCTCTTAGAACTGCTTTTGCTGCATCCCGTAGATTTTGGATCATCATGTTTTCATTGTCATGTATTGTTTTCATTGTCATATATCTCTAGGTATTTTTTGATTTCCTCAGTGATCTCTCGGTTATTTAGTAGAGAGAACACCTCCATGTGTTTGTGTTTTTTACATTTTTTTCCCTTTAATTTATTTCTAATCTCATAGCATTGTTGTTGGAAAAGATACCTGATACAGTTTCAATTTTCTTAAATTTACCAAGGCTTGATTTGTGATCCAAGATGTGATCTCTCCTGGAGAATATTCCATGTGTACTTGAGAAGAAAGTGTAATCTGCAGATTTTGGATGGAATGTCCTAAAAATATCTATTAAATCTATCTGGTCTAATGTGTCATTTAAAGCTTGTGTTTTGTTATTCATTTTCTGTATGGATGATCTGTCCATTGGTGTAAGTGAGGTGTTAAAGTCCCCCACAATTTTTGTGTTACTGTCAATTTCCTCTTTTATAGTTGTTAGCAGTTGCCTTATGTATTGAGGTGTTCCTATGTTGGGTGCCTATATATTTATAACTATTATATCTTCTTGGATTGATCCCTTTATCAGTATGTAATGTCCTTCCTTGTCTCTTGTAACAGTCTTTATTTTAAAGTCTATTTTATCTGATATGAGTATTGCTACTCCAGCTTTCTTATGATTTCCATTTGCATGGAATATCTTTTTCCATCCCCTCACTTTCAGTGTGTATGTTTCCCTAGGTCTGAAGTGAGTCTCTTGTAGACCTCACATATATGGGTCTTGTTTTTGTATCCATTCAGCTAATCTGTGTCTTTTGGTGGGAGCATTTAGTCCATTTACATTTAAGGTAATTATCAATAAGTATGTTTCTATTACCATTTTCTTAATTGTTTTGGGTTTGATTTTGTGGCTCCTCTTCTTTTTTTCTTTTTTTTTCTTTTTTTTTTTTTTTTTTAAGATGAGAGTCAGGGTTTATTGGACCTGGAAATGGGTTCAAAGACTTCCAACAGAATCAACATTCTCCTATAACAATATATAGCATTTAAAATTTTTTTATTGAAGTACAGTTGATTTACAATGTTGTGTTTGTGGCTCCTTTTCTTTTCTTGTGTTTCCCACTTAGAGAATTTCCTTTAGCATTTGTTGTAGAGCTGGTTTGGTGGTGTTGAATTCTCTTAGCTTTTGCTTGTCTGTAAATCTTTTGATTTCTCCATTGAATCTGAATGAGATCCTGGCTGGGTAGAGTAATCTTAGTTGTCAGTTCTTCCCTTTCATCACTTTAAATATATAATGCCATTTCCTTCTGCTTTGTAGAGTTTCTGCTGAGAAATCAGCTGTTAACCTTATGGGAGTTCCCTTATATATTATTAGTCATTTTTCCTTTGTTGTTTTTAATAATTTTTCTTTGTCTTTAATTTTTTTCATTGAGTACTATGTGTCTCAGCATGTTTCTCCTTGGATTTATCCTGCCTGGGACTCTCTGTACTTCCTGGACTTGGATGTCTATTTCCTTTCCCACATTAGGGAAGTTTTCAACTATAATTTCTTCAAATATTTTCTTGGGTCCTTTCTCTCTCCCTTCTCCTTCTGGGGCCTCTACAATGTGAATTTTGGTGTGTTTGATGTTGCCCCAGAGGTCTCTTAGGCTGTCTTCATTTCTTTTCATTCTTTCTTCTTTATTCTGTTCTGTGGCAGTGAATTCCACCATTCTGTCTTCCAGGTCACTTATCTGTTCTTCTGCCTCAGTCATTCTGCTATTGTTTCCTTCTTGTATATTTTTCATTTCAGGTATTGTATTGATCATCTCTGTTTGTTTGTTCTTTAATTATTCTAGGTGTTTCTCCTTTAATTCTCCTAGGTCTTTGTTCAACATTTTTTGCATCTTCTCGATCTTTGCCTCTATTCTCTTTTGAGTTCCTGGATCACCTTCACTATCATTATTCTGAATTTTTTTTCTGTAAGGTTTCCTATCTCCACTTCATTTGGTTGTTTTTCTGGGGTTTTATTTTGTTCCTTCTTCTGGTACATAGTCCTCTGTCTTTTCATTTTGTCTATCTTTCTGTGAATGTGCTTTATGTTCCACAGGTTGCAGGATTGTAGTTTTTCTTGCTTCTGCTCTCTGGTTGATGAGGCTATCCAAGAGGCTTGTGCAAGCTTCCTGATGTGAGGGACTGGTGGTCGTTATAGCTGTGTGTTGCTCTGGTGGGCAGAGCTCAATAAAACTTTAATCTGTGTGCTGATGGTTAAGACTGAGTTCCCTCCCTGTTGGTTGTTTGGCCTGAGGTGACCCAGCACTGGAGGCTACAGGCTCTTTGGTGAGGCCAATGGCAGTCTCTGGAGGGCTCACACTAAGGAGTACTTTTCAGAACTTTTGCTGCCAGTGTCCTTGTCCCTGCAGTGAGCCACAGCTGCCCCCTGCCTCTGCAGAAGACACTCCAACACTAGCAGGTAGGTCTGGTTCAGTCTCCTATGGAGCCACTGCTCCTTCCCCCAGGTCCTTATGTGCACATTACTTTGCAGGTGCCCTCCAAGAATGGAGTCTCTGTTTCACCCAGTCCTATATAAGTCCATCTCATTGTGGTTTCTCCTTTGTCTTTGGTTATGGGGTATCTTTCTGGTGAGTTCCAGTGTCTTCCTGTCAATGATTGTTCAGCAGTAAGTGTGACTCCAGTGCTCTCACAAAAGGGAGTGAGTGCACCTCCTTCTACTCTGACATCTTCATCCCAAGTTTCTCAAAACAGCTATCTTAATATGCTTCAAAGAGCCAAAGGAAAGCATAGATAGAGAAATAAGGAAAACCAGGAAAACAATGTATGAACAAAATAAGAATATCAACAAAGAGTAAAAAAGATTTTTAAAAGATCAAACAGAAATTCTGGAACTGAAAAATCCAGTAACTGAGCTGAAAATTTTACTATAGGTGGTCAGCAGCAGACTCCAACAGGCAGAAGAAATAGCCAGCAGACTTTAAGACATGCCATTTGAAGTTATGAATTCTGAGGGGTAAAAAGAAAAAGAATGAAGAAAAAGGAGAACCTAAGGAATTTGTGAGATAACATCAAATAGACCAATACCTGTATAATGGGAGTCTCAGGTAGAGAAGAGAGAGAGAAAGGGTCATAGAGCATATTTGAAGAAATTGAGAAAATACATGGATACACAAATACAAGATGCTCAAATGGATTTCACCAGGATAAACACAAATATACTCAATGAATCACATTACAATCAAACTTTTGAAAGACAAAGATAAAATCTTGAAAACAGCAAGAGAAAAGTAATGCATCATGTCACAGAATCCTAAATATGATTACAAATGAATTTATCAGCAGAAATATTACAGGTCAGAAGGTAATGGAAACATACTTACAATGCTTAAAAACAAAATCAGAAACTGTCAACAAAAAATTTCTTATCTGGCAAAACTGTTTTTTGAAAATAAGGGCAAACTTAAGACATTTCCAGATGAGCAAAAGGTAGGATCATCCATTCTACTAGACCTGCCCTAAAAGAAACGCTAAAGAGAGTTCCTCAAGTTGAAATGAAAGGATGCTAGATAGTAACTCAAGGTCTTCTAAAAATATAAAGTACATGGACAAATATAAAAACCCCTATTATTGTACTTTTGGTTGTAACTTCAATTTTTATAAATCTATGTTAATGAGTAGAAGTCTATAAAGGTGTAATTGTGACATCAATAACATAAAATAGGGGGAGAGGACTATTAAAGGGGTAGAGTTCTGTATGTGATTGAATGCACTGCTATCAATTTATGGTATATTGTTTTAACTTTAGGATGTTATATGTAATCCCCATTGTAACCACAAATAAAGTATCTATAAACTATAGACAAAGGGAAATGAAAAAAAATCAAAATGTGTCACTACAAAAAGGTCAACTAAACACAAAGGAAGCCAAGTGAGAGGAAATGAGGGACAAAAAAGCTACAAGACATATTGACAGCAAATAACAAAATGGTAAAAGTAAGTGCTATCTTATCAGTCATTACTTTAAATGTAAATGGATTTAAATCTGCAATCAAAAGTCATATATTGGCAGAATAAATAAAAAAAAAAAACCAGTATCGAACTATAAGCCATCTTTAAGAGACTCTCTTTAGATCTATGGCCACATATACACTGAAAATAAAAGAAGGGAACAAGATATTCCATGCAACTTGTAAGTAAAAACAGAGAAGAGGTGTCTATAATAATATCAGATAAAATAGGGTTAAGTGAAAATTGTTACAAAAGACATAGATGAACATTATATAATTATAAAATCATCAATTCATCAAAAGATATAATAATTGTAAACATATGTCCTTCAAAGAGTAATCAAAATCCTCCCCCAAAAGAAAAGTTTAAGACCATATGGTTTCATTGGTGAATTCTACCAAATATTTAAAGGTAAACTAACATGAATCCTCAAATTTTTCCCAAAAATTGAAAAGGAGAGAAAACTTTCCAACATATATTATGAGGCAGCATTACCCTGATACCAAAGCTAGATGAAGACATTATAAGAAAAGAAAAGTACAGACCAATATCTCTGATGACTATTGATACAAAGATCCTCAACAAAATACCAGCATGTCAAATTCAACAGCACAATAAAACGATAGTACAAAGACCAAGTGGGATTTATTCCTGGAATACAAGTATGATTCAACACATGAAAAGCAATGAATGGGATGCATTATATTAACAGATAAAGAAAATAAAAACAACCAGATAATTATCTAAATTGACTAAGAAAAAGCATTTGACAAAATTCAACACTCTTTTACAATAAAACATTCAAAAACCTAGGAATATTAGGAAACTATCTCAGTATAATATAGGTGATATATGAAAAACTCATAGCTAACACCATAGTCACAGATGAAAGACTGAAAATTTTTTCTCTAAGATGAAGAACAAGACAAACCTGCCAATTTTTGCTACTTGTTTTCAACACAAGTACTAGCCAGAGCAATTAGGCAAGAAAAAAAAATGAACGCACCCAAATTAGAAAGAAAGAAGTAAAATTATCTCTCTTTGCAGAAGGCAGGCTCTTATATGTAGAAAACCCTAAAGATTCTGCAAATAAAAAATGTTAGAAACAAAAAACAATTTCAGCAAAGTTGCAGATACAAAATCAACATCAAAAATAAGTTGCATCAATGTACATTAACAATGGACAATACAAAAAGTGAGAAAACATTTCCATTTTTATAGCAACAAATAGAATAAAATATTCAGGAATAAACAATGTAGGAGATGGAAGTTTTTGCACTGAAAACTATAAAACATTAAAACAGATGCAAATAAATGAAAATACGTCTTTTATTCATGGGCTGGAAAACTTAATATTGTTAAGATGCAAGACTACACAAAGGGATCTGTGTATAGTCAATCACCTTAAAATTCATACATCCTCTCAAGGCACCCTGAATAGCTAAAACAATAATGAAAAAGAAGAACAAAAGTGGAGGAATCACATTTCCTGATCTCAAAGTTTACTGCAAAGCTATGGTAATTAAAACAATGTGGGATGGCATATAAAACAGTGAAATAGAATAAAGAGCCCAGAAATAAACTCTTTCATATATGGTCAAACAATTTTTACAAGGGTGCTTAAACCTTTCAATGAGGAAAGGACAATCTTTTCAGCAAATGATTTTGGGAAAACTAGATATTCACATACAAAAGAATCAGTGTGGGCCCTTACTTATACCATATGCAAAAATTAACTCAAAATGTATCAATGATCTAAATGTAAGGAGCTAGAACTATAAAACTCATAAGAAAACATAGAGGGAATGCTTTATGAGATTGGATTTGTCAATGACATCTTGAATATGATACCAAAAGCACAGGCAACAACAACAAAACAATAATAGATAAATTACACCTTATTGGGATTTAAAAATTTTGTGCATCAATGGGCATTATCAACAGAGTGAAAAGGCAACCTGTGAAATGGAAGAAAATATTTTCAAATCATATATATGATAAGGAAATTATATCTAAAATGTGGGAAAAATTCCTATAGCTCAACAACAAAACAACCCAATTCAAAAATGGACAAGCACTTGAATAGATGTTTTTTCAATGAAGATATACAAATAACTAATAAGCACACAAAGAGTTTCTCAACACCACTAATCATCAGAGCAATGTAAATAAAAACCAAATTTAAATACCACTTCATACTCATTAGGATGGCCACTATAAAAATAATGAAAAATAACAAATTTTGGCAAGGATATGGAGAAATTAGAACACTTGTGCTTTGCAGGTAGGATGTAAAATCGTGTTACTGCTGCTGCTGTGGGGAAAAGTATGATGATTAGTATAGTATGATGATTTCTTAAAAGTTAAACATAGGAATTCTATATAATCCAGGAATTCCACTTCTAGGTATATACGCAAAATAAATGAATGAAGGATCTAATAAATATATTTCCAGAGCCATTTTCACAGCAATATTATTCGTAAAAGATGAAAGGTGGAAACAACAAATGTCCATTGTAGGATGAATAAGCAAAATATAGTATATGCATACAGTGGAATATTCTTCAGCCATCGATAAGGAGAGAATTCTGACACATGCTACAGCATGAATGAACCTTGAAGACATTACAGTAAGTGAAACTAGTCAATTACAAAAAAGTACAAATATTGTATGATTCCACTTATGAGAATCACATAGAGTAGTCAAATTCATGGAAAGAAAGTAAAATGGTGGTTTCAACATCTGAGGTGACAGGGAAATGGGGAGTTAGTATTTAGTGGATACAGAGTTTTAGTTTTGGAAGATTAAATATTTGTAGAGATGGATAGCATCAATAGTTTCTGAACAATATGAATGTACTTAATAACACAGAATTGTACACTTAAAAATGGTTAAATTTTTATGTTGTATATATTTTATTGCAATAAAATGAGTTTTTAAAAAAGAGTATTTATTTATTTTCTTAGGATTATTATTTTATTTTGAATTTTATTTTATTTATTTTTTTAAACAGCAGGTTCTTATTAGTTATCCATTTTATACATATTTGTGTATACAAGTCAATCCCAATCTCCCAATTCATCACACCACCACCTCACTCTCCACCATTTTCCCCCCTTCATGTCCATATGTTTGTTCTCTACATCTGTGTCTCTATTTCTGCCCTGCAAACTGGTTCATGTGTACCATTTTTCGAGGTTCCACATATATGTGTTAGTATTTGATATTTGTTTTTCTCTTTCTGACTTACTGCACTCTGTATGACAGTCTCTAGATCCATCCATGTCTCTACTAATGACTCAATTTCATTCCTTTTTATGGCTGAATAATATCCCATTGTATATATGTACCACATCTTCTTTATCCATTCGTCTGTCAGTGGTTGCTTCCATGTCCTGGCTATCGTAAATAGTGCTGCAATGAACATTGGGGTGCATGTGTCTTTTTGAATTATGGTTTTCTCTGGGTATATGTCCAGTAGTGGGATTGCTAGGTCATATGGTAATTCTATTTTTAGTTTTTTAAGGAATGTCCATACTGTTCTCCATAGTGGCTGTACCAATTTACATTCCCACCAACAGTGCAAGAGGTTCCCTTTTCTCCACACCCTCTCCAGCATTTGCTATTTGTAGATTTTCTGATGATGCCCATTCTAACTGGCGTGAGGTGATACCTCATTGTAGTATTGATTTGCATTTCTCTAATAATTAGTGATGTTGAACAGCTTTTCATGTGCTTCTTGGTCATCTGTATGTCTTCTTTGGAGAAATGTCTATTTAGGTCTTCTGCCCATTTTTTGATTGGGCTGTTTGTTTTTTTAATATTGAGCTGCATGAACTGTAAGATTAAACCTTTGTCCGTTGATTCCTTTGCAAATATTTTCTCCCATTCTGAGGGTTGTCTTTTCATCTTGTTTGTAGCTTCCTTTGCTTTACAAAAGCTTTTAAGTTTCATTAGGTCTGATTTGTTTATTTTTGTTTTTATTTCCATTACTCTAGGAGGTGGATCAAAAAAGATCTTGCTGTGATTTATGTTTTCCTCTAAGAGTTTTATAGTGTCTGGTCTTACTTTTAGGTCTTTAATCCATTTTGAGTTTATTTTTGTGTATGGTGTTAGGGAGTGTTCTAATTTCATTCTTTAACATGTAGCTGTCCAGTTTTCAAGCCCCACTTATTGAAGACACTGTCTTCTCTCCATTGTATATCCTTGCCTCCTTTGTCATAGATTACTTGACCATACGTCAACTAAGGTACGTGAGTTTATCTCTGGGCTTTCTATCCTGTTCCATTGACCTATATTCCTGTTTTTGTGCCAGTACCATATTGTCTTGATTACTGTAGCTTTGTATTATACTCTGAAGTCAGGTAGTCTGATTCGTCCAGCTGCATTTCTTTCCCTTAAGACCGCTTTGGCTATTCGGAGTCTTTTGTGTTTCCGTACAAATTTTAAGATCTTTTGTTCTAGTTCTGCAAAAAATGCCATTGGTAATTTCATAAGGATTGCACTGAATCTGTAGATTGCTTTGGGTAGTATACTCATTTTCACAGTACTGATTCTTCCAATCCAAGAACACAGTATATTCTCCATCTGTTTGTAACATCTTTAATTTCTTTCAGCAGTGTCTTATAGTTTTCTGCACACAGGTCTTTTGTTTCCCTAAGTAGGTTTATTCCTAGGTATTTTATTCTTTTTTTTTTTGCAACGGTAAATGGGAGTGTTTCCTTAATTTCTCTTTCAGATTTTTCATCATTAGTGTCTGGGAAAGCAAAAGATTTCTGTGCATTAATTTGTATCCTGCATCTTTACCAGATTCATTGATTAGCTCTCATAGTTTTCTGGTGGCATCTTTAGGATTCTCTATGTATAATATCATGTTATCTGCAAACAGTGACAGTTTTACTTCTTCTTTTCCAAATTTTGTTCCTTTTATTTCTTTTTCTTCTCTTATTGCCATGGCTAGGACTTCCAAAACTATGTTGAATAATAGTGGTGAGAGTGGACATCCTTATCTTTTTCCTGATCTTAGAGGAAATGCTTTCATTTTTTCACCATTGAGAATAATGTTTGCTGTGGGTTTGTTTTATATGGCCTTTATTATACTGAGGTAGATTTCCTCTATGCCCACTTTCTGGAGAGATTTTTTTTTTTATCATAAATGGGTGTTGAATTCTGTCAAAAGTTTTTCTGCATCTATTGAGAAGGTCATATGGTTTTTCTTCTTCAATTTGTTAATATGGTGAATCACATTGATTGATTTGTGTATATTGAAGAATGCTTGCATCCCTGAATAAATCCCACTTGATCATGGTGTATGATCCTTTCAATGTGTTGTTGGATTCTGTTTTCTAGTATTTTGTTGAGAATTTTTGCATCTATATTCATCAGTGATATTGGTCTCTAATTTTCTTTCTTTGTAGTATCTTTTTCTGGTTTTGGTATCAGGGTGATGGTGGTCTCATAGAATGAGTTTGGGAGTGTTCCTTCCTCTGCAATTTTTTGAAAGAGTTTGAGAAGGATTGGTCTTAGCTCTTCTCTAAATGTTTGATAGAATTCACATGTGAAGCCATATGGTCCTGGACTTCTGTTTGTTCGAATATTTTTAATCACAGTTTCAATTTCATTACCTGTGATTTGTCTGTTCATATTTTGTATTTCTTCCTGGTTCAGTCTTGGAAGATTATACCTTTCTAAGAATTTGTCCATTTCTTCCAGGTTGTCCATTTTATTGGCATAGAGTTGCTTGTAGTAGTCTCTTAGGATGCTTTGTATTTCGGCAGTGTCTGTTGTAACTTCTCCTTTTTCACTTCTAATTTTATTGATTTTAATCCTCTCCATCTTTTTCTTGATGGTTCTGGCTAATGGTTTATCAACTTTGTTTATCTTCTCAAAGTACCAGCTTTTAGTTTTATTGATTTTTGTTATTGTCTTCTTTGTTTCTATTTCATTTATTTCTGCTCTGATCTTTATGATTTCTTTCCTTCTACTAACTTTGGGTTTTGTTTGTTCTTCTTTCTCTAATTCCTTTAGGTGTAAGTTTAGGTTGTTTATTTGAGATGTTTGTTGTTTCTTGAGGTAGGATTGTATTGCTATAAACTTCCCTCTTAGAACTGCTTTTGCTGCATTCCATAGGTTTTGGATCATCGTGTTTTCATTGTCATTTGTCTCTAGGTATTTTTTGATTTCCTCTTTGATTTCTGCAGTGGTCTCTTGGTTATTTAGTAATGTATTGCTTAGCCTCCATGTGTTTGTGTTTTTTACGTTTTTTCCCCTGTAATTGATTTCTAATCTCGTAGCATTGGTGTCAGAAAAGATGCTTGATATGATTTCAATTTTCTTAAATTTACTGAGGCTTGATTTATGACCCAAGATGTGATAAGATCTTGGGTCACAAGATCTTGTGGCCCAAGATTCTGGATAATGATCCATGTGCACTTGAGAAGAAAGTGTAATCTGCTGTTTTTGGATGGAATGTCCGATAAGTATCAATTAAATCTCTCTGGTCTATTGTGTCATTTAAAGCTTGTGTTTCCTTATTAATCTTCTGTTTGGATGATCTGTCCATTGGTGTATGTGAGGTGTTAAAGTCCCCCACTATTTTTGTGTTACTGTTGATTTCCTCTTTTATAGCTGTTAGCATTTGCCTTATGTATTGAGCTGCTCCTATGTTGAGTGCATATATATTTATAATTGTTATATCTTCTTGGATTGATCCCTTCATCATCAATGTAGTGTCCTTCCTTTTCTCTTGTAACATTCTTTATTTTAAAATCTATTTCATCTGATATGAGTATTGCTACTCCAGCTTTCTTTTGATTTCCTTTTGCATGCAATATGTTTTTCTATCCCTCACTCTTAGTCTGTATGTGTCCTTACGTCTGGGTCTCTTGTAGACAGCATATATATGGGTCTTATTTTTTAACCATTCAGTGAGCCTGTGTCTTTTGGTGGAAAAATTAATCAATTCACGTTTAAGGTAATTATCGATAAGTATGTTCCTATTAACATTTTCTTAATTGTTTTAGGTTTGTTTTTGTAGGTCCTTGTCTTCTCTTGTGTTTCCCACTTAGAGAAGTTTCTTTAGCATTTGTTGTATAGTTGGTTTAGTGGTGCTGAGTTCTCTTAGCTCTTGGTTGTCTGTAGAGCTATTGATTTCTTCATCAAATCTGAATGAGATCCTTGCCAGGTAGAGTAATCTTGGTTCTAGGTTCTTCCCTTCCATCACTTTAAGTATGTCATGCCTCTCCCTTCTGGCTTGTACAGTTCCTGCTGAGAAATCAGCTATTAACTTTATGGGAGTTCCCTTTTATGTTATGTGTCATTTTTCCCTTGCTGCTTTTAAATTTTTTTCTTTGTCTTTAATTTTTGTCAATTTGATTACTATGTGTCTTGGTGTATTTCTCCTTGGGTTTATCTTGCCTGGGACTCTCTGCACTTCCTGGACTTGGGTCACTATTTCCTTTCCCATTATAAGGAAGTTTTTGACTAAAGTCTCTTCAAATATTATCTTGGTTCCTTTCTCTCTGTCTTCTCCTTCTGGCACCCTTATAATGCAAAGGTTGTTGCTTTTAATGTTGTCCCAGAGGTCTCTTATGTTGTCTTCATTTCTTCTCATTCTTTTTTCTTTATTCTGTTCCACAACAGTGAATTCCACCATTCTGTCTTCCAGGTCACTGATCCGTTCTTCTGCCTCAGTTATTCTGCTGTTGATTCCTTCCAGTGTACTTTTCATTTCAGTTATAGTATTGTTTATTTCTGTTTGTTGGTTCTTTAATTCTTCTAGATCGTTGTTAAATATTTCTTGCATCTTCTCGATCTTTGCCTCCATTCTTTTTCCAAGGTCCTGGATCATCTTCATTATCATTATTCTGAATTCTTTTTCTGGAAGGTTCCTTATCTCTACTTTATTTAGTTTATCTTTCTTGGTTTTGTTCCTTCATCTGGTACATAGCTCTCTGCCTTTTCATCTTGTCTATCTTTCTGTGAATGTGGTTTTTCTTCCACAGGGTGCAGAATGGTAGTTCTTCTTGCTTCTGCTGTCTTCCCTGTGGTGGATGAGGCTATCTAAGAGGCTTGTGAAAGTTTCCTGATGGGGAGGATTCCATTAAGTCATTATTAATAAGAGTTCATATTTATTGAATCCAGCTTCTGTGTAGATCTCTTTATATTGATTATCTAATTTAATCCTTACAACAACTCTTTGAGTTACTTTCTTAGAGAAGTAAGAGAAGTAGAAAAGTTAGCTAGATCTCCAGCATTCTTGCACTCTGTATTCTCAGTAATGTAATTTCCCAGTCCAGTAGAGTTTCATAGCCTTTCCACTGTGGAAACACTAAAGATCTGCTAGTGTCGGAGGGTCTCCTGCAGAAGTGGGGGGGTGGCTGTGGCTCACCATGGGAAGAAGGACACTGGTAGCAGGAGTTCTTGGAAGTACTCCTTGCCATTAGCCCTCCAGCAGTCCCAGCAAAGAGCCTATAGCCCAAAAGAGTGAGTATTTATTTAGAGTAAGTAATTATCACAAATGATTCCTTGTGGATTAGGGACACTTTCCTCCCCAATATCTCTTTAAATGATCTAATAGAAATGCTTATGGAGAATGTGTCCCTGATTGGACAAACATTTATTTCAACTGAGCTCTCTCCCTCTGCTTTTCCCATATGCTGCTTCAGAAAAGTCACATCTCATGCCAGATGTCATGGTTCTAACACTTATGGGATAGATGGCAGGTCTTTCAAGGGCTCTCTCAGCCTCCCAACTGATGTGGTGAAGGAGCACCACGTATTCTTTTTCTTCAGGAGTGTTGGATGGTGCACTCTTTAAAAAAATTATCTTTGTTTTTCAGTTTTAAACTGTTTCCACTCTACATGTGGATGGTCAGTTGGGAAGAGGTTCTCAATGAGAAGTAATATTACTCTCTTGTGTGTGTTCGGAACTATGTAAGGTATATTTTTGGGTTGACATTTTTAATCAGGAATTTCTATTGCAGGTTTGCTAGGGAGACAGTGCTAGGATATCAGACTCTTGTAATATGCAGAGCATGGTTATATAACAAAGACTCTCCCTTTTGAAATGCTTATTACTCTATTAAGAAACACTTTTTTGAGATTACCATTAAGTAGTTTGGCACTTCTGTTTGGGGATAACTAGAAGCTATTGTTTTGTATTCTTGATCTTTGTAGATTCAGACAAAACTGAGACAGAAAGGGCCAATTTTACATCCTATAAAGTGAAAATAGTTAAAACAAGAAGAGAAGAATATCATTGACCCCAAACCATTCATTTTATATAAGAGAAAATTAATAACCCTAGAATCAAGTGGGACTGATATTAACACTGCTATCACAAAAGACTGGTCCTATTTCAGAGTATGGGATTTCATATAGCCATCATCTTCATCATCACATAGCACTTAATAATTTCCTGGGCTGAACAAAATGATTGTGAACAATCCTGAAATGAAAAGAGGTATCAACACTTGCAAATGATCAGAGAGAGCAAAGAATTGGCAGGATCACTAGTGGATGGTGAGGTCTACGGGAAAGTTGGAATACATAAATCACTCACCCTAGCCATGTACTCCTTTGCATATACCACTATAGTGGTCCTTACCAGGCTGGGTCAAGACAGAGATATATTATCCTTATTTTTACACCTCTCAACCTACCCTCCAAAGGCCAAAAAAAAATAAGACACAGGGAGAGTTATTTTCTTAAAATAGATTCTGGCCACTTCAAGCACTAAATATTAGAAAAAAACCAAATACTTGACATAGTATTCATATCTGGAAACAGGCTTCTTACCACAAATACTGCAAAATTTAAAAAAAATATAACCACTGGAAACAAAAGGATTCAAACTGACAGCAAGTATTTCTGATGTTTCCTTGAAAGGCCATCTCCATCATAGCAAAGATAAATCAGTTTTGTTTGCTTGAGATTTGAAATGTGTGAGTACTGTAAATGGTCAAATTTATGAGAAGTGTAGTCTCTCAATAAATTTAAAGGAGCACAAAAATTTGAAGTAGAATAGACTCAGCAGGCTATATAACAAGTCACATTCAAGACAGTTACTTCATAACATCTGCTGATATATAACCACAATAATCTACAACCATTACTTTCTTATATCAATTCCTATTAACTCCAATTCTTTTAACAAATCAGTAAGATGCATATTATTTTGCCTACCTTACATATGAGGAAATTGAACCTATTCAAAGGACATTTATTTGGAAGCTACTATATCAGGCAAAATATGAAGTGCTAGAGGAATGAAGAACAAGACATGTCTTGTCATAGAATTTTGTAGGGTATTGATAAAAATGGAGGAACAAAGATAAAATACATGAAAACAACTGTATTTCTAAATTAAAAATTTGATGTGTTGTGGTATAAACAAGTGTTTGAGAGAAATAATGGTGACAGATTACTTGATCATAACTCTTAATGCAAACAACAACAAATACACAGCAAAAATTAAAGAAGTTGTACTTATGGTATCAAAGAGCTTGCAAGAGCATAAGGAACTACCAGGATAGATAATAAGAAAAAAGAAGAAAGAAAGGAAAGGAAAGGAAAGAAGAGAAGAGAGGAGAAAATAAAATAAATAAAAAGGAAAATGGTAACCAAGGGTGGTACATGAAAATGGGTGTTACTTTTGCATGATTTTCATCTCCATTATTCTGTAAAACTGTTAAAACAAAACTAAAAGATCAACTTTCCTATAGATGGAAAACAAAATAAGTCAACCAAAGGGTAGATTTTACATTAGATTAGACACAGTCATAGGGAATGTGTAAGCCAGAAAATAAATTAGAAGAAATCAACTAGAATGGTGCACACAAAACCCCTACAAAGATGCAAAACTTGGAAAACTGTGAAGAGATATAGCACATGCAGTGACATCTAGCCTTTTAAAAAAATTGAAGTCCCTGAAGAAAAGAAAATAAATAATGGTGCACCACTCTTTTCCTTAACAAAATAAAGGCATTGATCTACAAATTAAAGAAACACAATGACACGCAAATTAGATTTAAAAAAAAGCTCAGCTAGATACATCACAGTGAGAATGCTGAATACTAAGTCAAAGAGATAATCTGAAAAGTACCAGAGAATGTCCTTTTTTTTTTTTAAAGGACAGATTACATTTATTGAAGCAGCAGAATTACAGCTGACATTTCAAAAGCAGCAAGAGTAGTGAGAAAAGACTGGAATAATACATTCAATGATATCTTCAATATATCAATAAAAGAAAATCATAACGAAATTAGAATACTACATTCAGGAAAAAACACTTTAAAGTGAAGTTGAAATAAAGACATTTGAAACAAATGAAAATATAAGTGAAGTAGACTGTACTAAAATTTTGTTAAGGAAAGTACCTCTGACCAAAAAAAAAAAAAAAAAAAAAAGTGTAGTCCTGTTTTAAATGATAGGATGATACGAGTGATGCAGAACAAAACAAGAGAAATGAGGTGGGTGTAAATCTAAATGGAAATTGCTGGTATAAGACAACAATAAGAGATAGCTTCATCCACCAGAAGGCAGAGAGCAGACGCAAGAAGTACAATCCTACAGCCTGTGAAACAAAAACCATATTCACAGAAAGATGGACAAGATGAAAAGGCAGAGGGCTATGTACCAGATGAAGGAACAAGATAAAACCCAAGAAAAACAACTAAATGAAGTGGCAATAGGCAACATTCCAGAAAAAGAATTCAGAATAATGATAGTGAAGATGATCCAGGACCTCAGAAAAAGAATGGAGGCAAAGATAGAGGAGATGTAAGAAATGTTTAACAAAGACAAAGAAAAAGTAGAGAACAAACACTAGAAGAATTAAAGAACAAACAAACAGAGATAAAAAATACAACAACTGAAATGAAAAATACACTGGAAAAAATCAATAGCAGAATAACTGAGGCAGAAGAATGGATAAGTGACCTGGAAGACAGAATGGTGGATTTCACTGCTGCAGAACAGAATAAAGACAAAGAATGAAAAGAAATGAAGACAGCCTAAGAGACCGCTGGGATCACATTAAATGTAATGACATTTGCATTAAAGGGATCCCAGAAGGAGAAGAGACAGAGAAAGGACCTGAGAAAATATTTGAAGAGATTATAGTTAAAAATTTCCCTAACATGGTAAAGGAAATAGCCACCCAAGACCAGGAAGTGCAAAGAGTCCCAGGCAGGATAAACTCAAGGAGAAACAAGCCGAGACACATAGTAACCAAATTGACAAAAATTAAAGACAAAGAAAAATTATTGAAAGCAACAAGGTAAAAATGCCAAATAACATACAAGGGAACTTGCATAAAGTTAACAGCTGATTTCTTAGCAGGAACTCTACAAGCCAGAAGGGAGAGGCATGATATATTTAAAGTGATGAAAGGGAAGAACCTACAACCAAGATTACACTACCTGCCAAGGATCTCATTCAGATTTGATGGAGAAATCAAAAGCTCTACAGATAAGCAAAAGCTAAGAGAATTCAGCACACCAAACCAGCTCTACAACAAATGCTAAAGGAACTTGTCTAAGTGGGAAACACAAGAGAAGAAAAGGATCTACAAAAATAAACTGATAACAATTAAGAAAATGGTAATATGAACATACATATCGATAATTACCTTGAAAGTGAATGGATTAAATGCTCCAACCAAAAGACACAGCCTCGCTGAATGGATACAAAAACAAGACCCATATATATGCTGTCTACAAGAGACCCACTTCAGACCTAGGGACACATACACACTGAAAGTGAGGGGATGGAAAAAGATATTCCATGCAAATGGAAATCAAAAGAAAGCTGGAATAGCAATATTCATATCAGATAAAATAGACTTTAAAATAAAGACTGTTACAAGAGACAAGGAAGGACACTACATAATGATGAAGGGATCAATCCAAGAAGAAGATATAACAATTGTAAATATATATGCACTCAACATAGGAGCACCTCAATACATAAGGCAAATGCTAACAGCCATAAAAGAGGAAATCAACAGTAACACAGTAATAGTGGGGAACTTTAACAGCTCACTTACACCAACGGACCAACGGACAGATCATCCATATAGAAAATTAATAAGGAAAAACAAGCTTTAAGTGACACATTAGACCAGAGAGATTTAATTGATATTCTTAGGACTTTCCATCCAAAATCAGCAGATTACACTTTCTGCTCAAGGGTGCACGGAACATTATCCAGGATACACCATATCTTGGGTCACAAATCAAGCTTCAGTAAATTTAAGAAAATTGAAATCATATCAAGCATCTTTTCTGACCACAGTGCTATGAGATTAGAAATCAATTACAGGGAAAGAAATGTAAAAAACACAAACACATGGAGGCTAAACAGTACATTACTATATAACCAAGAGATCACTGAAGAAATCAAAAAGGAAATCAAAAACTATCTAGAGACAATTGAGAACTAAAACACGATGATCCAAAACCTATGGGATGCAGCAAAAGCAGTTCTAAGAGGGAAGGTTTTAGCAATACAAGCCTACCTCAAAACACAAGAAAAATCTCAAATAAACAATCTACCCTTACACCTAAAGGAACTAGAGAAAGAAGAACAAAAAAACCCCCAAAGTTAGCAGAGGAAAAGAAATCATAAAGATTAGAGCAGAAATAAATGAAACAGAAACCAAGAAAACAATAACAAAGATCAATAACACTAAAAGCTGGTTCTTTGAGAAGATAAACAAAATTGATAAACCATTAGCCAGAACCATAAAGAAAAAGAGGGAGAGGACTAAAATCAATAATATCAGAAATGAAAAAGGAGAAGTTACAACAGACACTGCAGAAATACAAAGCATCCTAAGAGACTACTACAAGCAACTCTATGCCAATAAAATGGACAACCTGGAAGAAATGGACAAATTCTTAGAAAGGTATATCCTTTCAAGATTGAACCAGGAAGAAATAGAAAATATGAACAGACCAATCACAAATAATGCAATTGAAACTGTGATTAAAAATCTTCCAACAAACAAAAGTCTATGACCAGATGGCTTAACAGGTGAATTCTTTCAAACATTTAGAGAAGAGCTAACACCCATCCTTCTCAAACTCTTTCAAAAAATTGCAGAGGAAGGTATACTCTCAAACTCATTCTATGAGACCACCATCACCCTGATACCAAAACCAGAAAAAGATACTATAAAAAAAGAAAATTAGAGACCAATATCACTGATGAATATAGATGCAAAAATCCTCAACAAAATACTAGCAAACAGAATCCAACAACACATTGAAAGGATCATACACCATGATCAAGTGGGATATATTCAAGGGATGCAAGCATTCTTCAATATACACAAATCAATCAATGTGATTCACCATATTAACAAATTGAAGGAGAAAAACCATATGATCATCTGAATAGATGCAGAAAACTTTTGACAGATTTCAACACCCATTTATGATAAAACTCTCCAGAAAGTGGGCATAGAGGGAACCTACCTCAATAAAATAAAGGCCATATAAAACAAATCCACAGCAAACATCATTCTCAATGGTGAAAAAATGAAAGCATTTCCTCTAAGAACAGGAACAAGACAAGGATGTCCACTCTCACCACTATTATTCAACATAGTTTGGAAGTCCTACTCATGGTAATCAGAGGAGAAAAAGAAATAAAAGGATACAAAATTATTGCACAGAAATCACTTGCATTCCTATACACTAATGATGAAAATTCTGACAGAGAAATTAAGGAAACATTCCCGTTTACCATTGCAACAAAAAGAACAAAATACCTTGGAATAAACCTACCTAGGGAGACAGTAGACCTGTATGCATAAAACTATAAGACACTGATGAAAGAAATTAAAGTTGATACAAACAGATGGAGAGATATACCATGTTCTTGGATTGGAAGAATCAGTATTGTGAAAATGACTATACTGCCCAAAGCAATCTACAGATTCGATGCAATCCTTATCAACTTACCAATGACATTTTTTGCAGAACTAGAACACAAAATTTTAAAATTTGTATGGAGACACAAAAGACCCCAAATAGGCAAAGCATCTTGAGGGAAAAGAACTGAGCTGGAGGAATCAGACTCTCTGACTTTAGGCTATACTAGAAAGCCATAGTAATCACGACAATATGGTACTGGCACAGAAGCAGAAATGTTGATCAATGGAACAGGATAGAAAGCCCAGAGATAAACCCATGCACATATGGTCAACTAATCTATGACAAAGGAGGCAAGGATATACAATGGAGAAAAGATAGTCTCTTCAATAAGTGGTGCTGGGAAAACTGGACAGCTATGTGTAAAAGAATGAAATTAGAACACTCCCTAACACCATACATAAAAATAAACTCAAAATGGATTAAAGATCTAAATGTAAGACTGGACACTATAAAACTCTTAGAGGAAAACATAGGAAGAACACTCTGACATAAATCACAGCAAGATCTTTTTGGTCCACCTCCTAGAGTAATGGAAATAAAAACAAAAATAAACAAATGGGACCTAATGAAACTTAAAAGCTTTTGCAAAGCAAAGGAAACTACAAACAAGACGAAAAGACAACCCTCAGAATGGGAGAAAATATTTTCAAAAGAATCATCACACAAAGGATTAATATCCAAAATATATAAAAAAGCTCATGCAGCTCAATATTAAAAAACAAACAACCCTATCCAAAAATGGGCAGAAGACCTAAATAGACATTTCTCCATAGAAGACATACAGATGGCCAAGAAGCACATGAAAAGCTGCTCAACATCCCTAATTATTAGAGAAATGCAAGTCAAAACTACAGTGAGGTATCACCTCATGCCAGTTAGAATGGACATTGTCAGAAAATCTACAAACAACAAATGCTGGAGAGGGTGTGGAGAAAAGGGAACCCTCTTGCACTGTTGGTGGGAATGTAAATTGATACAGCTGCTATGGAGAACAGTATGGACGTTCCTTAAAAATCTAAAAATAGAATTATCATATGACTCAGGAATCCCACTACTGGGCACATACCCAGAGAAAACCATATTACAAAAAGACACAGGTACCCCAATATTCATTGCAGCACTATTTACAATAGCCAGTTCATGGAAGCAACCTAAATGTCCATTGACAGACGAATGGATAAAGAAGCTGTGGTACATATATACAATGGAGTATTACTCAGCTGTAAAACGGAATGATATTGGGTAATTTGTAGAGACATGGATGGATCTAGAGACTGTCATACAGAGTGAAGTAAGTCAGAAAGAGAAAAACAAATATTGTATATTACCGCATATATGTGGAACCTAGAAAAATGGTACACATGAACCAGTTTGCAGGGCAGAAATAGAGACACATATGTAGAGAACAAGTGTATTGACACCAAGGGGGGAAAGTGGCAAGGTGGTGGTGGTGGTGTGCTGAATTGGGAGATTGGGATTGACATATACACACTAATATGTATGAAATGGGTAACTAATAAGAACCTGCTGTATAAAAAAATAAAATTCAAAACAAAAATTAGGTACCACACACACAAATAAAAGACAACAATAATGTCAGAATATGTTTGCAATTTTATCTTATATTACTCTGATTAAATGAACATTTTTACTTATGGTTATCACCATTCATATTGCTTTTCTGAGAAATGCCTGATCATGACTTTTGCCCATTTTTCTATTTGGTCATTTATCTTTTTTGTGATTTGTCATTTATTTATCTCAAATAGATTATATTATTTTTACTTGTTTCATGCTCCAGTTTGATAAAAGAGCTCTTATTTTCACAAAGTTAAATGTGTCAGTCTTTTTATTATAGTTAAAATTTTTACTTTCATGTTTAAGAATTCTTCTTTATGTTGAGACTAAGAAGTAAAATTTGATTTTGTTTTAATTTGTGCCATTAGATAGGAGGGGTTCAGGATGAATCTAGGTTTCTAGTTTGGATAACTGGATAACTAGATGCAAGGTAATTCCATCCACAGAGAAAGAACACACTAAGTGAAGACCATATTTTAGGAAAGGCAAGGACGATTATAAACTTAGCTTTGGTCATGTTTGGTTTAAAGTGCATTTGAGCCTTGTATGGTTGATACATCAAGAGAGATTGGTTATATGAATCTGGTGTCCATAGGAGATATCAGATGTAGAGGTGCTACTTATGAATTATTTGTGTGATGGTGGTAAATGAAGCTATAAATATGAATAATCTCACTTAAGAAGAGAGTAGAGCAGTGACTCTCAACTTGAGGAGATTTTGTCCCTCCATCCCTCCCCCACTTCCCAGGATACTTAACAATGTCTGGAGACATTTTTGGTTGCCATGACTGGGGGGATGCATCTAGACTATAGAGGTCAGGTATTGTGCTCAACAAAGCACAACACACAATATAGATAGTCCCTTCTCTCCCTCCTAAAATAAATTATCCAGCCTCAAATATCAATAGTGCCAAAGTTGAGAAATTTGGGGGAAGAGAAAAGAGGGCCTTGGCCAAATATTGTGCAGCGCTTTGTGGTTGTATAGCAGAATGCAAACTTTCAAATGACACCTAGAAGGAGTAGTCAGTGATTGAGGAGGAAAACCAAGAGTATTAAATCATGGAAGCCAAGAGGAAAATGTTATCAATGGTGTCAAATGCCATCTAAGTTGAGGAATACAAAGTATCATTTAGAGAAACGGAATGAAAATGAAGGTTTTTGGTGATGCTGTTCTGTGGAATTATGAGGGCAAGAGAGGAGCAGAAGTCAGCTTAGAGTCTGTTGAAGAGTGAGTGGGAGATAATGAAATGAAGTTAGCAAGAATAGGTAGCGTTTTCAAGATATTTGTCTGTGAATGAAAGAAGAAAGAGAAGGTATGGAGTGGAGTGAGATTAATTTTTCAAGGGAGAGATTTATGGATATTTAAAAGTCAATAAAGTAGACCCAAAGGAGAAAGGGAGAAATGGATGAGTGATCCTGATAGTACATGAATGAAGATGATGTGTGGGAATTCAAGGCTTGGGGGAAAAGATGACTTTAGGCAGAAGAAGAATGGCTCCCCTAGTGTAACAAGGGAGAAGGAAGGTAGAATGTGTGTATATGCAGGTATAAGTGTACAGGTTAAAGATGAAGACTTCCAATCTAACAGCTTCAATTTTTACTCTAAAGTAGGAGGCAAGTTCAATTGCTGAGAACTTGAGAAAGAGTGTGGAGTGAGATATCCAGACTGAAGATAGCTTGAAGTATACATTGTGTTTAATAGAAGAGTTGGATGATCAGAGAAGTGTAACAAGGTCATGCATCTTTCTGTCTTCTCTCTCTCTCTCTCTCTCTCTCTCTCTCATCTCTCAGTTTACCAACCTGGAGCACAAATACCTAATACCCAAGTGATATTTGAGTTCCCTCTTAAACATCAACTATAGATGTTTATGACACACAGGACATTATACAGAGGACCTTTCAGTAGAACATTTGTTCTTTGTCTGTTTGTTTTTTCTTCTATTTTAGGACCACATCTCTACACTAAATTTGTAACCTATTTTACAGTGATCAGGAATATGTTCATGCAAATTCTACCTAAACCCTCTCTTTTAGGCTCTCACTGCTTCATAAATTACCTGACAAGAATGAGAATATACTTTTTCAAAAATTCTCTGCTCATTTATACTCCTCAGCAACCAATGGTGTTCTCATGGTCACCACTGAATTATAAGTTTAGTGAGGTCAGGATTGACCTCAGTTCTGATTCCTTTCAACTACAATCTGTGTGAATGAAACTGAGGCACTTAATTAAACCTGAGCCTTTGTTGATTCATCGTTAAATGGATATTGTGACAATTGTCTTTCACAGGGATTGTGAAGATTAACTGCCTGTACATTTGAAGTGATCATACTTCCTGGTTCAGGCTAGTTGTCTTGGTGTGATTATTAACCATGTCTCCTTTCATTCCTTTCCCTCCCTCTTTTCACCTAAGTGTCACCCCTTAGGGTCAGTGGTATGTTTATAAATGTTTAGCAGTCGACTCTCCAGGGAGGTAAAAAACTGATTTGCCAATTAACATGGTGAAAATACTCCCACTGTGATCAATTTCAAATTACCAATATGTTTAACTCACAAAGTTCCTGAAAATATATTGGCTCTTATGAGCATGTAAGAGCTGGCTCCAGCCACTACTGAGAATGGTTCTCAATCTTGGCAACATATTGTAAAAACGTATGTACCTTTAAATATAGCAGATCCCATCCTCAGAGATTCTAATGTACAGGTCTTGCATGAGGCCTCAGTATTAGGATTTTTTAAAGCTTCCCTGATGATTCTGACATACAGCCAATGTTGAGAAACATATCCTGTATCTACCCAGACTTCAATAAGTGATCAATAAATTGTGGTCATTTTCACTGTATGGGATATTCCTCTGATAATTTTCTTTTCAATTACTCTCTATTCTTTAAAAAAATTGTTTTTAATTTATTTGTTTTATTTATTTATTTTTGGCTGCATTGGATTTTCATTGTGGTATGCGGGCTTCTCATTGTGGTGGCTTCTCTTGTTGCAGAGCACAGCCTTAGGCATGCGGGCTTCAGTAGTTGTGACTCACAGGCTTGGTAGTTGTGGTGCACCAGCTTAGTTGCTCTGCGGCATGTGGGATCTTCCCAGACCAGGGCTTGAACCTGTGTCCCCTGCATTGGCAGGCAGATTGGCAACCACTGCACCACCAGGGAAGTCCACTATCTCTTCTTTTGCTCAGACTTTGATGTAAATGTTCATTTGCAAATTGAAAAGACTACTTGGAAACAGAATTCTGAAAGACTAGTTGATTTCCATTTCAGGTTTTTCTTCCTGGATTATTCCCTATCCTAAAACAAATTTGTTCTTCTTTCATGTGTTATGTTAGTCCCCTATTCTCACTATTCCTCCTTTTCTTACTTTTTAACATTACCCATTCTGCAACTCTCCCCTTGCATGTCTTTCATAGAACTTGTAATATGAGAGCAAGAAAGAAAAAAATATGAAGGTGACCCAGATGAATAGCAGGGTCATGACTGGGATAAGGCACAATGGAGAGTCCATGCCATGGGTACTGAGGGTGAGAAGAAAGCAGTAATTCAACCACAAGCAAGAGAAGGCAAACCACCCTAATGAACTGAGGCCAACTGAAGGGGACAGGGACACCTTGTAATTGATCAGGAAACTTTTGGATATTTAAGAGGATCTAAGCTAGGTGTTAGAAAATGTCTATTGAAAGAAAGAAGAGAGAAGGCAGTCCATGTTTTGCTGACCAGCTCACTGAGGAGAAGTCACAATAAATTCTAAGATAAAAGATTTTCATTTTAAAGTACTTAAACCTCCCTTTCTTCACTTTAGAGATAGACAATTTATTATGGTGAATTAGTCCCCACAACATTTTTTCCTTAAGCTTTATAAATTACTTTCCTAGTGGAGACATATTGTCTATAAAGTTTTCTGGATATTTCCATAAAATACAGATTTTAGAAAAAAACGATAAAAGCAGAATACCTTGAAGGTTGGATATATGAGGTCAACAACCCAAGGTTTGGGAGATTTCACATCCCAGGCAGTCAGGGAACCAGCAACATCAATATCACCTGTGAACTAGTTAGAGATGCAAATTCTAGAGCCCCACCTTAGACGTACTGAATCAGAATTTTTAAGGAAGCATCTGCATTTTACCTAAACCTTCAGGGGATTCTGGTTCATGCTAAAGTTGGAGAAATGCAACTTTACACAGTTACAGTGCATTAGGAGACTTCTCTAAAGATCTCTTCATTCAATTGTGAACTACTGACATATTTTAGGCAACCACCTACCTGGTTTTCTGAACCATACTAAGTTATCCCCATCCAAGATAAAGGTATCTCATAGGTAGAAAGCTGTGACATTTGATGCTCTTAAACAAAGAGAAATACTGAGTTATCAGTGTCCTTCCCCCAAAGGCCTGATACTAACTTCTGTCATATTTAGATCTCCACTGCCTTGTCATGGCAACCAAGATATTATTTAAAAACTTCAACCTAGCTTTGCAAACATAAAAAGAACAAAGATATAAATTCTTGAGAAACTTTCTGTGGTATAAACAAGGGAGCCTGGTTTATATCAATAATCAGTATAGGAAAAAACAAGATAAGACAATGACATTTATTATTTATCAGAAATTGGTGATTTAGTTCATTGATTTTGTAATTCAATCTTCCCCACAACATTTGGAGTAGGTATTATTGTTCCCATTGAGCAGGTTAAAAAGTTGAGGTTATGCATAGAGTAATTGGCAGAGCCAAGATGAAAACCCAAGTTGTTCTCTTTCAATGAAACATAATGACTTCATATAGCCCCAGTTAAATTAATACATGAGGCTTTTGAGGGAGAAGCAATTCCAGCTATCGAAACATTGACTCCAGAGTTTAAAAACTGAGTGTGTTTTCATTCTTCTGTTATTCTTCCTTTGTAATGCTGAACACAGCAGGAACCACAAATTATTTCTAGTATGGTCCCCACTCTCAAGCAACAAGTGTTGGTTTAAAATGAACTAGAAGACAATACAAAATAATTGAAACAAGTTCCCAAATGTGTGACACAGATGCAAAGGACTTGGGAAATCTGGAAAGGAGAAAGAGGTCAGTGTGGTCTAAAGGCCTTGAGGCAGGATTTGTGGAGGAAGTAGGAATAAGACAGGGTTTTGGAGCTAAGAAATATTTAGACAGCTGGAGGAAGGCAGGCCCTGAGAGCTGCTTCTTGGCTAAGCAGATTTGTAATACAGCAGATCTTGTTCAATCTGGAGATGATGAGATTAGGTGATTATTTCCTTCCTTCCAAGGGGAATTTATTGAAAGGTGGACTCCTGCAACTTCTCAGGATGCAAGATACTGCACAGGTTCCACTTGGACCATTAACAACACACAAGTTAATTCTCTGAGTAGAGAGGTAAGTTAAGATTGTTCAGTGACCATCTTTTGAAAGGAGTCAGAATTACATTTCTTTTGATTCATGTTTCATTCTTAACAGAAATGTAATGTTAGGAAAGCTAACATATTCTGTTTTTCAGTATCAAGTGGACGTCTTCTAGCTGGATCTATTTATCTGTTTTATTTAAAATTTTCCTGCATATCTATGTTATTCTCAGGATAGAAAAATATAGTACAAAGAGCAAGGTCTTTGAAGTCAGGTGGAATTAATAGTAGTCACAGCCATTGACTTTAACTTCTAGTCTGCTAGACACCATGCTGAGTGGAAACTGAGGCTGCAAAGGGTAAGACACTTGTCCCAGAGCACGCCGTGGCAATTCCAGGTTCAAACAGGCTTACTTAAAATCCCTTAACCACTATTCTAACTTCTCAGCATGATTCCAGACAGCAACGTTGGGTGAGCTTAGGCAAGTAAGTCAACTAAGCTTCAGTTTTATCATCTGGTTGGTAAGACACACGAAACCTTCTCAAATGACTCTGAGGATCATGTGAGAAAATATGGGCAAAGCCCCTCATCCAGTTACCTGCTTACAGATACTTAATGAGGGAGCATCTAATTCTCACGGCATCGTCACCTTCTCCTGCACAGACCAGACAACTAGTTTACCCAGCTGATGCCATCAGAGAATGGCATCTTCTTTGCTTCTAAACTTAGTGGCCCAGAAATAAAGGAAGGGTTGCTCTGACATGTTATTGCCTTGATTTTATTTTACCTCAGGGAGTAAAAAGAATGACTCTCCATTATGGTAATATCAAATGGGGGGGGGGATACATTTCCTATGAACTTCCATTTCTCTTAGATTCTCAGGATTTCAAGATTTATTCCTAAAATGTGAGCTTTGATATTTGATCAGCCCTTCACACACTTACTCATCAAGGGTCTCTAAAGAACATTCCTCACCAGGAGTTATTTTTTAAAAAACTGTATTGCTAATTTTTCACTGTGGGATATAGAAAAGAAAAAGTCCAGTTCTTTTTTCTTTTTAGAGCAGCTGTGTCCCTACACCACTGGCAGCTGCTTTCCAAATTGCCCAGCCATTAAGTAATTATTTCCTCATCATAAGAGCAGCTGGGAGAGATAGCCTCCCTCCCTAATACAACCCCCACTTCCTTCTGCTTCCACCTCCACCCTGCCTTGAGATGGGTCAGTCCTATAGAAGTATAGTATTGGTTTTCTTCTTATAATTGAAGGTTGTGACTAAGCATGCTGATTGCTTATTATTTTTCAACAGCCCTTAAAGGCACTGAAGGGATGACCTAGCAGTGTGAGATGCTAGATCTGGAAGCAACAGGATATATTATCTAGGACACTTCCTTTCTTTTATTGGAAAGGAACTTAAGTTCAGAGAAGTGGTTCGTTCAAGGTCCTACTTAGCAAGTGGCAGAGCTGAGTCTTGGATTCAAGTCTTAACATTTCATTGGAGTGTTTTCTCCACTACTCCATGGAAATGGGTGTGGATCACGAACTTGCTTCACCTTCCTAATAGACATCTACTCTCTGATGTCAGAAGAAATATATACAATGAGTGATGTTTTCTCTTTTTGTAGAAAGGAGGAGGATAATGTTGAGATTTTCCAATCTGCATATACTTTTTTTGGATAATTGACTTATAACATTGTTAGTTTCTGGTATACAACATAATGGTTCGATATTTGTGTACACTATGAAATGATCACCACAACAAACCTAATTAATATCCATCACCACATATAGTTACAATTTTTTTCTTACAATGAGAACTTTTAAGATTTACTCTCTCAGCAACTTTCAAATATACAATACAATATTGTTAACTACAGTCACAATGCTGTACATTACATTGCCATGATTTATTTATTTTATAACTAGAAGCTTATACCTTTTGACCACCTTCACTCATTTTGCTCACTCCCTTCTCCCCACCTCTGGCAACTACCAATCTGTTCTCTGTATCTATGATTCGTTTTGTTATTGTTTTTTTTTTTTTTAATTCCACATGTAAGTGAGATCATATAGTATTTGTCTTTCTCTGATGTACTTCATTTAGCACAATAACCTCAAATATATCCACGTCATCCCAAAGAGGATTTTCTTCCTCTTTATGGCTCAATAATATTCCATGGAATATTATATATATTATATACACATATTTATCTATCTATCTATCTATCTATATATATATACCACATTTTCTTTATTCATCTATCCATTGATGGGCAGTTAGGATGTTTCCATATATTGGCTATTGTGAATAATGTTGCAATAAATATGGGAGTACAGATATCTTTTTGAGTTAGTGTTTTTTGTTGGTTTTTTTTTTTGTTTGTTTGTTTTTTGCGTTATGCGGGCCTCTCACTGTTGTGGTCTCTCCCGTTGCAGAGCACAGGCTCCGGACACGCAGGCTCAGTGGCCATGGTTCACGGGCCCAGCCGCTCCATGGCATATGGGATCCTCCTGGACTGGGGCACGAACCCATGTCCCCTGCATCGGCAGGCGGACTCTCAACCACTGCGCCACCAGGGAAGCCCTGAGTTAGTATTTTAATTTCCCTCAGATTAAATACCCAGAAGTGAAATTGCTGGATAATATGGTAGTTTCATTTTTAACTTTTCACTTGTACTCAAAGGTATCATTAATATCCATATCATCAGCTCACCCCCAAACCCAGTCAAAGTCAAGTAAAGTTCACATTTTACAGGTAAACAGAAAACTTTAGAACATTCTTCCCACCACTTCCAACAACTACTAGCTGCCTGTATTTGGAGTTCAATCAACTTTAATTTCCTCCACTACCAATCCCTTTTTATCTCAATATTTTTACTTCCAAACTCCTTCAAAATAGTGATTTCTCAATGTATGCCAAATATTTCTCATAAAACTGGAAAAAATTTACTAAATAATTTTAAAAAGTAGTGATTTCTCTCTTGGATGCCTTTCACATTGGTCTGATCCAGGGTCCATAGTATGTAGTCCACAGAGCCATGGCATGTATTCTAAGGATCCAGGAGTGGGGACGGCACTTGTTTAGAATGCAGATTCAGGGGCAGAGTCAAGGTGGTGGTGTGGGAAGATGCGGAGTTCATGTCTCCCCACAACTAGGGCACCTGATGGTGGGGGACCTCAACACCCAAGGACATGGGAGGAACCCTCAAGCGAACTGGTAGGAGGTGGTGGGACTTGGTGGGGGGAGGAGAAATGGAGGCAGGACAGGACCAGCAGCCATGAGGGGTGGCTGAGAGTGGGGAGGGGTTCTCATGCCTAGAGGGACCCTCAGGGGCTCATATCAGGGGGGAACATGCCCAGCATTTCCCTTACCCAATCGGGCAGGGAAGTCTGCCTGGCTCTCAGGCCAGGTCTTACATCCACAGAGGCCCCCTCCAGGCCGTGCTGGTCCTGGGGGCATAGGAGGGAGGCCAGGGGAGCGCAAGAGAGGCATGTGGGAAGGGCCCTCCAGGACCAGAGGAGTGGGAGAGGAGCACAGGGCATTGGCCCCACCCAGTTGAGCCTGGAAAACCTACTGAGCTCCCTGGCTGGGTCTCCTGCCCTCCAAGGCCACCCCTGCATTGGTCCTGGGGGCATAGGAGGGAGGCAGAGGGAGAGCAGGAGAACCAGGTGGGAAGGGTCCTCCAGGACTGGAGGAGCAGGAGAGGAATGGAGGATGTTTGCCTCTCCCACTCAAGCCTGGGAAGCCTGTTGGGCTCCCAGGTGGGGTCTTCCACCCTCTGAGAACAGAGGCAGGAGGTATTTCAGGGCCCCTTCTGTTCCATTGAGCCTAAGCCCCAATCCCCACACCTCCCAGGGCCTTTTCCAGCCCTGTGGGTCCTAAGCATAGGCCCCACCCACCACCCAAACCCCATCCCTGCTTAGGCCCCACCCTCCACAGCCAAGGCCTTTTCTACCTTTCTGTTTTTGTCTCCTCCTCTTTTTTACTATTGTCATTCTGTTTTACCTTCCAGTTGTTGTTTCATCTACATTTTTATTTTTATATTCTTTCTAACATACCTGTTAATTTCCTAGTCTAATTTTATTTTTTACTTTGTTATTGTTCTCCTTTATTTTTTTTGCCACTCTGCATGGCTTGTGGGATCTTGGCTCACAAGCCAGGGGTCAGGCTTCAGCCTGTGGTGGGAGCTCTGAGTCTGAACCACTGGACTAACAGAGAACCTCAGACCCCAGGGAATATTCATTGGAGTGAGGTCTCCCAAGGTCCTCATCTTGGCACCAAGACCCAGCTCTACTCAACAGCCTACAAACTCCAGTGTTGGAAGCCTCAGGCCAAACAACCAGTAAATCAGGAAAACAATCCCACTCATAAAAAAAAAAAAAAAGAGATGTCAAAAAATACGTCACAATGAAGGACCAAGGTAAAAACCTACAAGACCAAATAAATGAAGAGGAAATAGGCAACCTACCTGAAAAAGAATTCAGAGTAATGATAGTAAAGATGATCCAGAATCTCGGAAATAGAATGGAGGCACAGATTGAGAAAATACAAGAAATGTTTAACAAAGATCTAGAAGTATGAAAGAACAAACAAACAGAGGTGAACAACACAATAACTGAAATGAAAAATACACTAGAAGGAATCAATAACAGAATAACTGAGGCAGAAGAATGAATAAGTGAGCTGGAAGACAAAATGGTGGAAATAACTGCCTAGGAGCAGAATAAAGAAAAAAAGAATGAGAAAAATTGAAGACAATCTCAGAGATTAAACTCACCAATGTTCGAATTATAGGGGTCCCAGAAGAAGAAGAGAAAAAGAAAGGGCCTGAGAAAATATTTGAAGAGACGATAGTGTAAAACTTCTCTAACATGGGAAAGGTAATAGTCACCCAAGTCCAGGAAGTACAGAGAGTCCCATACAGGATAAATCCTAGCAGAAACACACCAAGACACATATTAATCAAACTAACAAAAATTAAATTCAAAAAAAATATTAAAAGCAGCAAGGGAAACAAACAATAACATACAATGGAATTCCCATAAGGCTATCAGCTGATTTTTCAGCAGAAACTCTGCAGACCAGAAGGATGTGGCAGGATATACTTAAAGTGACAAAAGAGAAAAACCTACAACCAAGATTGCTCTACCCAGAAAGGATCTCATTCAATTTTGATGGAGAAATCAAAAGCTTTTCAGACAAGCAAAAGCTAAGAGAATTGAGCACCACCAAAACAGCTTTACAACAAATGCTAAAGAAAATTCTCTAAGCGAGAAACACAAGAGAAGAAAAAGACCCACAAAAACAAACCTAAAACAATTAAGAAAATAGTAATAGGAAGGTACATATCAATAATAACCTTGAATGTAAATGGATTAAATGCCCCAACCAAAAGACACAGACTGGATACATGGAGACAAAAACAAGACTCATATATATGCTGTCTACAAGAGGCCCACTTCAGACCTACGGACACATACAGACTGAAAGTGAGGGGATGGTAAAAGATATTCCAGCAAAAGGAAATCAAAATAAATCTGGAGTAGCAATACTTATATCAGATAAAATAGACTTTAAAATAAAGACTGTTACAAGAGATAAGGAAGGACACTACATAATGATCAAGGGATCAATCCAAGAAGAAGATATAACAATTATATATGTTTATGCACCCAATATAGGAGCACCTCAATAAATAAGACAAATACTAACAACCATGAAAGGGGAAACTGACAGTAACACAATAATAGTAGGGGACTTAAACACCCCACTTACACCAATGGACAGATCATCAAAACAGAAAATAAATAAGGAAACACAAGCCTTAAATGACACAATAGACCAGATAGACTTAATTGATATTTATAGAACATTCCACCTGAAAGTGGCAGAATATACTTCCTTCTCAAGTGCACATGGAACATTCTCCAGGATAGATCACAACTTGGGTCACAAATCAAGGCTCGGATAATTTAAGAAAATTGAAATTGTATCAAGCATCTTTTCTGACAACAACGCTATGAGATAGAAAATTATTTACAGGAAAATAACTTTAAAAAACACAAATACATGGAGGTTAAACAGTATGCTACTAAATAACCAAGAGATCACTGAAGAAGTCAAAGAAGAAATCTAAAAATACATAGAAAAAAATGACAACAAAAATGCGACGACCTAAAACGTATGGGATGCAGCAAAAACAGTTCTAAAAGGGAAGTTTATAGCAATTCAATCTCACCTCAAGAAACAAGAAAAATCTCAAATAAACAACCAAAACCTTCAAATTGTTTTGAATCCAAAAACAATCAAAAGCAACTAGAGAAAGAAGAACAAAGAAAACCCAAAGTCAGTAGAAGGAAAGAAATCATAAAGATCAGAGCAGAAATAAATAAAATAGAAACAAAGAAAATAATAACAAAGATCAATAAAACTAAAATCTGGTTCTTTGAGAAGATAAATAAAATTGATGAACCCTTACCAGATTCATCAAGAAAAAAAGGGAGAGGATGCAAATCAATAAAATTAGAAATGGAAAATGAGAAATCACAACTGACACCACAGAAATACAAAAGATTATAAGAGACTATTACAAACAACTATATGCCAATAAATGGACACCCACAAAGACATGGACAAGATCTTGGAAAAGTACAATTTTCCAAGACTGAACCAGGAAGAATTAGATAATATAAACAGACCTATCACAGATAATGAAATTGAAACTGTAATTAAAAATCTTCCAGCAAAGAAAAGCCCAGGACCAGATGGCTTCACGAGTGAATTCTAACTTTTAGAGAAGAGCTAACACTGATCCTTCTCAAACTCTTCCAAAAAATTGCAGAGGGAGGAACACTCCCAAATTCATTCTATGAAGCCACTATCACCCTGATACCAAAACCAGAAAAAGATATCACCAAAAAAGAAAATTATAGACCATTATCACTGATGAATATAGGTGCAAAAATCCTCAACAAAATACTAGTAAACAGAATCCAACAGCACATTAAAAGGATCATACACCATGATCAAGTTGGATTTACCCCGGACATGCAAAGATTCTTCAAATCAATCAATGTGATACACCATATTAAAAAAGTAAGGAATGAAAACCATACAATCATCTCAATAGATGCAGAAAAAGCTTTTGACAAAATTCAGCACCCATTTATGATAAAAACTCTCCAGAAAATGGGCATAGAGGGAACCTACCTCAACATAATAAAGGCCATATATGAGAAACCCACGGCAAACATCATACTCAGTGGTGAAAAACTGAAAGCATTTCCACAAAGATCAGGAACAAGACAAAGATATCCACTCTCACCACTCTTATTCAGAATAGTTTTGGAAGTCCTAGCCACAGCAATCAGAGAAGAAAAAGAAATAAAAGGAATACAAATTGGAAAAGAAGAAGTAAAGCTGTCACTGTTTGCAGACGACATGATACTATACATCAAAAATCCTAAAGATGCCTCCAGAAAACTAGTAGAACTAATCAATAAATTTGGTAAGTTTGCAGAATACAAAATTAATGCACAAAAATCTCTGGCATTCCTATGCACTAACAATGAAATATCAGAAAGAGAAATTAGGGAAACAATACCATTTACCATCGCAACAAAAAGAATAAAATATCTAAGAATAAACCTACCTAAGGAGGTGAAAAACTTGTACTCAGAAAACTATACAGATGGAGAAATATACCATGTTCTTGGATTGGAAGAATCAATATTGTGAAAACGACTATACTACCCAAAGTGATCTACAGATTCAGTGCAATCCCCATCGAACTCCCAATGGCATTCTTTACAGATTTAGAACAAAAAATTTTACAATTTGTATGGAAACACAAAAGACCCCTAATAGCCAAAGCAATCATGAGAAAGAAAAACGGAGCTGGAGGAATCAGGCTCCCAGACTTCAAATTATACTACAAAGCTACAGTAATCAAGACATTATGGCACTGGCGCAAAAACAGAAACATAGCTCAATGGTACAGGATAGAGACATGTACCACAATGCTCACTGCAGCACTATTTACAATAGCCAGGACTTGGAAGCAACCTAACTGTCCATCAACAGATGAATAGATAAAGAAGATGTGGCACATATATACAATGGAATATTACTCAGCCATAAAATGAAACAAAATTGAGTTATTTGTAGTGAGGTGGATGGACCTAGAGTCTGTCATACAGAGTGAAGTAAGTCAGAAAGAGAAAAACAAATACCGTATGCTAACACATATATATGGAATCTAAAAAACAAAAAAAAGTTGGTTCTGATGAACCTAGGGGTAGGACAGGAATAAAGATGCAGATGTAGAGAATAGACTTGAGAACACAGGGAGGAGGAAGGGTAAGCTGGAACAAAATGTGAGAGTAGCATTGACATATATACACTACCAAATGTAAAACAGATAGCTAGTGGGAAGCAGCTGCATAGCACAAGGAGATCAGCTCAGTGCTTTATGACCACCTAGAGGGGTGGGTTAGGGAGGGTGGGAGGGAGGCTCAAGAGGGAGGGGATATGGTGATATATGTATGCATATAGCTGATTCACTTTGTTGTACAACAGAAACTAACACAGTATTGTGAAGCAATTATACTCCAATAAAGATCTATTAAAAAGAAAGTGGATAAGGGGGGGACTTCCCTGGTGGTGCAGTGGTGAAGAATCTTCCTGCCAATGCAGGGGACACGGCTTTGATCCCTGGTCCACAAAGATCCCACATGCCGTGGAGCAGCTAAGCCCATGCACCACAACTACTGAAGCCCACACACCTAGAGCCCATGCTCCATAACAAGAGAATCCACCAAAATGAGAAGCCCACACACAGCAACAAAGACCCAATGAAGCCAAAAAATAAAATAAAATGCAGATTCCCAGGCCTTTCCCAGACATACTGAATTCTGATTTCTTGGCTGTGGAGGGGACAAGTCAGAAACAGGAATAGGTGTAAATTTTCCCTTCTGCATCTGCCTCCATAACTTCAGGTAACCCACCTAATATATAAACGAGGTACCTTTCATGCTAAAAAGGCAATCAGTTAGATCCAATGGTCCCTCTGCATCTTTGTACAACACTTCTTGACTCACCACTCACTACAAATCCCCAGGTACCTTGAGTGCTTTGGGATCTTACAACTAGTCCTCACGGGGTCTTCTATCAATATTTTGGTTTCTACATGCATGCCCACTCCTAGAAAACACTTGTAGACAGCATCTCTCCATGAGAACATCTCTGCTTTGCCCAAAGTACCTACTCCTGATGGTCTCATAGGTGTGAGAACCCCCAGGTGTTCCAGTGACACTATACTCCCTTCTTCCATCACCACATGGCAAGGTTCATGAAAAAGGATCCTGTCTCCAGCTTGGGGCTGCACATTGTTACTGATCTCAGGTTTTTCACTCTTGGTCCCTGGGTTTCACAAAGTCGCTTGTAAGAATAACTTTCTGGGACTTCCCTCATGGTCCAGTGGGTAAGACTCCATGTTCCTAATGCAGGGAGCCCAGGTTCAATACGTGGTCGGGGAACTAGATCCCACATGCATTCTGCAACTAAGTTCGCATGCCACAACTAAAAGATCCCGTATGCCACAGCAAAGATCCTGTGTGTTGCAACTAAGACCAAGCACAGACAAATAAATAAATAAATATTAAAAAAGAAAAAGGAATAACTTGCTCAGCTTCCATGCCTAGCCCTTCCTCTCTATAGGGCTCTGACTGGAGTCAAGGAGCATGCTTTCCTATTTGCCCATAGCTCAACCTCTGGTCCCAACAAAAAACCACAACCACAAATGTCCGTTTTTGGGTCCCTTTCCCCCACACGTAGAACTCCTCCATACAGATACATGGCTTTTCCATAGACCCAGAACTCAGTGGAAAGTGTGAATCCTAGTTATTGAAATATTCCACTCTATCATCTTCACTTGCAGGGTTTCATTATTTAAAAAATTGCCTTGTGCCTTATATCCCCATTTTATTTGTATATATTTACTATTACATACATTTGGGTGAAATGTGGAACAAAATACTAACAGAATAGGAGAAATATAACAAGAACATGTAAAAGGACAGATACAAAGTCAAGAACATGAGCCAATTCTAAGTAACAACAATAAAAGAATAGAGAAATAGAAGCAGAAGTACTGAATAAACATGTGGATAGAATAAGTCAACAAGAAAGCGTGAAAAGAGATGGGGAACAGGCAAAAGCATAATGATAAAATTAGCTAATATTTACTAAGCAATATCAGACCCTGTGCTATGTGCTTTACCTGCAAATCTTAGTTAAGCACCACAAAAACCGTATCAAATTAACACTATCTTGATTTCCATTTTGTATTAGGCAAGTGAATCTCAGTCAGGCTTGGTGCACAGTTTACTGCTATTAAGATATCAAAATACTGCCATGTTTGATGCCAGTGGTGCTACTTGACACTCTCCTGTATTCCCACTGCTCAAGGCCCGACCCTGGGTCACCTCCCCTTTGACCGCTGTTGGCCCCTTCCCTTCTATGCTTTTCCAGTAACTCAAAGTTTAATGCTCTGCACGGCAGGAATCTTCAGTATCTGCTCCTGGGTTATGCTGCTAACTGGTCATGCCTCACCGATTTTATACATTTTAATCATCAGCCTGACTAGAAGTTAAATTTTCCAGCTGCTATGTGGTAAACTAGGATTTGAACTAAGACAGGCAGATTACTGGCAAAAACAAAAGCCAGATGGAGTATGTTCAACAAAACAATAGAAATGATGAACTGAATTTGTTAAAAAAATTTTTTTTAATAGTTGTGTGATGACCATTTTTATTCTTTGAAAAGTCAGAGTGTCAGGTAGGAACTAGGAAATGAACAGCGACCCCTCCCCCATCCTTTTCAGCCAATGAGAAAACAGATTCCATGGTTTTCACAATCATCACACTGGGTATGCCAAGGCTAGAGACTGTCAGATGTCCCTTCTCTATTCTCTCCAGCCTTATGAGGATTAGGAAATTATTTTCTGTACGGTGTTGATAGTCAATGGCAGAGACTATGATAGTAACATACTAGAAAAAAGAGCATTTGAAATAAATGCAAATGCAGAAGATGTGCTTAAATTAAAGAAATGGCAATAAAAAATTGAGGTAGAAAATATTAAGCCTTAGTTACAGCACCAAACAATTTACATACTTCCCCTCAACCTGCAAATCTAGGTCTTTAAGTGCGAGAAATACATTATGCAGACCTGATAATGAAAATCTGTGTTCCATAATTTGCAACCTCCTGGCTATGTTATGCCAAGTGCATGTTAAACAAGGCATTCTTCACCGTAATTGCACGTGATTTCTCCCCATTCTAATTGCGTTTTGAAATACATCTTTCTGTCTCACTCATGCACACCCAGATCACTTTGCTTTTCCCCTAAAGCATAGCAGTAAAACACAACAAAACTGATGAGTTTCTATTTTTCTGTGCACCCAGGAATCCTGAATGGAAATATAATGGGGACTGGCAAGCACTTTTTTCCGTGCATCCCATGTCAGATATTAGGATTTCTTACTTGTTTCCAAGGTTAGGATTGCAAAAAACAGAAACATGACACACAAAGATAAATGTTTAAGACAGTGATTCTCCACTGTCTTAATATGGAGGGTGGGATTTTGCCCACCCTCCATATATATCTGGCAATATCTGGTGACATTTTTGGTTGTCCAAATGGGAGGAGGCTACTGGCACGTAGTGAGTAAAGACCAGAGATGCTGACAACTATCATACAATGCTCAGGACAGTCCCTCCAAAAAAAGAAATATTCTGCCTCAAATGTTAATAGTAATAGTGTCTAAGTTAAGAAACTCTGGTCTAAGGTATTATTAAAAGCCAATTGGTTAAACTCATCCATCATGACACATTGCTCGTACTCTCGTACACGAAAAGTCAAAGAATTTTATTTGAAAAGACTATTGTTTTATGTGAAGAAAATATATACAGTGTGTCCTTGTCTATGGGAGCCTTAGCTGATTTCTACCAGTGCCCTTGCTACATGAATCGTAGCCCTAGAAATCATGGTGGTCTCCTGTACTTGGAAAGCTGAGATCAGTACTTAAACGTGAGTCTGGAGGCCAAGCCAGGGCAAAGATAGCTTAGTCAAGTCAACGACAGAAGGGGGTAGTGGCAGCAAAGTCCTTAGAGAGCGTCAAAAGGAACAGACTGATATCTCAAATTTAAAGGAGGAGGAAAAGTCCAAAGATGGTTGTGTGAGTGGTAAGGCCAAGGGTTCTGAGCATGATCAAACCAGTGTGGAATGACAGCCTGCAGCAATCAAAGGCTTTGAGACAGCTAGCCATATGTATTGCATATATAATTATAGCAATAATATAATAAAGTAATCAGTATAATTATATTTTATATTTCAGTTTTATAGCAGAGGAAACCAAAGCTTAGAGAACTTAAATTTTTTTCATAAGGTTCCAAAGTTATTATGAGGCAGTACATGTTTTACTACCATGAAATGAGAACAACCTTCCCTCTCTTTAAGCTCTAGCACTTTGCTCACATGCTCATTTAGCGTATTATCATATTCTTCATATGGCCATTTGTCTCCCATTTCATCTTTTTTGTATTTTTTTCAAAAACACATACCACATCTTCCTTGCCTCAGTTACCTGTGTCTGTTCCTTACTAGAAGGAGGATGCCCGTCCTATATTGTGTGTGTCCCTCTTTAGGGCCAGCATTGACTGAATGGAACTGAAAAGTGAGCTTTTTGACAGCAGAAATACAAATAAAAATAAATGTGTACCTGGATAACATACAGTTACATTCTTTTTTATATATTACTCCTCGTATTTATCATATTCTCTTCATTTTTTTTTCTCCAAAGGAAATTGGAAAAAATAAGCAAGAAATTCTAAAACATTATTTTTCTGGGAAATTATTATTTAAATTTTTTTTAATTTTAATTTTATACAGAGCTTTTTGGATGGGTACAGCTACAGGAAAAATGATCAAAATGATGAGTGAGGATACATTTGATATGGGTTTCTACTCAGACTTCACTATTTGAGTCCCCTGGGCTCTTAGAGGCTCAGAGCAACCCAGGATGGAAAGAAACTGGATGAATTCAGTGAATGTAATTGCACTGTGAGGTGACTTTTCTCCCAAATGAATGGCATTTAAAAAGTATTCCTAATGTCAGTAACTTTTACCCTAAAGGACTTATTCACAGCAGAATTCCAAGGATTTAGGTAGGGGAAACATTTGAGAGGAAGAGAAATTTTTTATTAAGGTCCCAAACTCACTTTTTGTGTATGAGCTATTAAACAATGAAAGAACATGGAGGACTCTTAAATGCATATTACTAAGTGAAAGAAGCCAATCCGAAAAGGCTATATACTGTAGGATTCCAATATGACATTCTGGAAAAGGCAAAATTAGGAAGACAGTAAAAAGATTAGCGGTTGCCAGGTGTTGAGCCAAGGGAGGGGTGAGGAGGTGCAGCACAGAGAACTTTTCGGGCAGTGAAATACTATGCATGATTCCATAATGATGGATACAGGTCATTATACTTTTGTCCAAACCCATAGCATGTACAACAATGAGTCAACCCTAATGTAAACTATGCACTTTGGATGGTTATAATGTGCCAATGTAGGTTCATCAGTTGTAACAGATGTACCACTCTGGTGAAGGATATTGGTAACAGGGGAGGCTATTGCATGGGGGGTAGGGTGAATATGGGAAATCTCTGTACCTTTCCCTCAAATTTGCTGTGAACCTAAACTGCTCTTTAAAAGAAGTCCTAATAATTGTTTTAAAAGAATAGCTTGTGGGGGAATTGGACAGAAGCAGGAATACAAATTAGGAGGCTGATACAATAATGCAGGCAAGAGTCAAGGTGTTTGGCTCAGATGAGGAGTTTCTAAGTGTTTGGATTCTATTGAAAATAGAATAAGCACAGTAAGGGGCTCCCTCCCTTTTGTTCACATAGTAATTTACATATTTGTAATTTATTAATTTCTAAATGTATATGTAAAATATTCTTAGCTTAAGCTGCTATAACAAATGACCACAGACTGGCTGGCTTAAACAACAAGCATTCATTTCTCACAGTTCTGGAGGCTGAAAGTCCAAGTTCAGGGTGCCAGCATGATTGGGTTCTTGGGGGGTGAGTGCTCCTTTTAAGGCTCTTAAAAGCCTTCATCTTTGTCCTATTGTAAAATGTCCCCAAACCAATTCCTCACTCCAGTTCCCTCCCATATATCCTTCTCCATGCTCTCTGGACAATGTATCAAAAGCATAGTTATGATGTCACCTCACCTTTGCTTTAGCATCCCTAGAGGTCTCTAAGATGAAGACTAAACTTTGTAGCCCACTCCATAGAGTCCTCCAGTGTGGTGCCAACTACACTTCTCCATGAGAGGCTGCCCTGTTCCTCTCAGACCCTTCCAGTCACAATAAACCATGGCTCATCCCTAAGTGGTCAGTGCCTTGTGGGGCTCCTATGCCTCTTGATGCTGTCATTTCTGTAGCTTCTACACATGCCCTCTGCTCTCCACCCAGAAAATTTCTGCTTCCCTGCAAGATACAGCTCAAATGTTGTCAGCTCCTTTCCCAGACCTCCAAGCACAGTAAGTGACTCCCTCCCTTTTGTTCACATAGTAATTTACATATTTGTAATTTATTAATTTCTAAATGTATATGTAAATATTCTTAGCTCAAGCTGCTATAACAAATGACCACAGACTGGGTGGCTTAAACAACAAGCATTCATTTCTCACAGTTCTGGAGGTTGAAAGTCCAAGGTCAGGGTGCCAGCATGGTTGGGTTCTTGGGGGGGTGAGTACCCTCTTCTTGGTTTATAGATGACTGTCTTCTTGCTGTATCTTCATATGGTGGATAGAGAGCCAGCTAGCTCACTTGCCTTTGCTTATAAAGGTACAAATCTCATTTATGAGGTTTCTGCACACATAACAATTATCTCCCTAACATCCCACCTCCCAATATCATCACCACGGGATTAGGGTTTCAATATATAAATCTAGGGGAGAAACGAACATTAAGTCCATTGCATATTTTATTTAATCATATGTTTATTTGTCTTTTTCCACTGAAAACTGTACTGTGACTTAATGGCACAAAATTATGTCTTTTTCACCCTCTTGCAATAGGGTTTAACTTATTACTATGCACTTGATGAAAAGGAAATACAGTTTTTCCTAGCATTAAGCTTTGTGCTATGGATGTACCACTGCAAGAAGATAAGAAAGTGACTGACTTAAGTTAACTCTCAATATAGTAAGGAAGAGCCCAGAAATGAGTAATATTGTTAAGCATTTTGGTCTAAAATTGCTAAAGTCAGTGATTTGAAAATTATTTTAGGTGAGATGAAAGTAAGAGTTTAATAAACTCTTTAGGATATTAAGTGTTCCATATGATATAATCAGGGTACAGGCAAATCAAGAGACAAAGGATAAAAGATAAGTTACTGCAAAAAAAGTGTTGCTTCCAAGGGTTAATAAGGATATTAGCATATTGGAGTGTATGTGCTTAGTTCTTCTCATTGCTATAGTAAGCAATTCATTTTTAGGCCATTTCCATCTTTTATTATCATTTTTATCTGGACTATCAAACACCAGGAGGGTAATGCTTTTTCTGTCTGAATATTATGTTCAAGATTGCTGATTTTTTCCAGTATTCTACAGTTTGCCTTTTCAATTCTCACTGATTTGCCATTTTATGAGCCTTCAGGTGAAAAGGAGGCTTTGAACAGTTTTTTCCAAGAACACTGAAGAAGAAGAAGAAGAATGAGATCCTATCTCAAATTGGTGAGAAATACTTTTAGGATATGTTTCTGAAACAACTGTCTAACAATTGAGAGCCAAATGAAGTTAAATCTTTACCTCATATCTTATATAAAACTTAATTACCAATGAATCAAACATAAATATGTAAAAGGATTTAAATAACTACTAGTGAATTTTTTCATAAATTTGAAAGGCCAATGCAGATTTAAAAATAAAAAATATTTATGAATTTAAATATGTATATTAAAATATTTCTATGCAAAACACCATGATAATATAAAATGCAAGAGGCATAGTTAGAAACAGGAGAGGTACATGGGAGGATGATGGCAAAGAAACTCCTCTTGGTTTATAGACAGCTGCCTTCTTGCTGTATTCTCACATGGTTGAAGAAGAGCCAGCTAGTTCTCTGGTCTCTTCTTATAAAGGTATTAATACTATTCATGAGGGTTTGAGAGGGTGGAAGAATCAGAGGGAAGAGGGGAGAAGGAGAGAGAGAGAGAAAGAGAGAGAACAGAAAATCTTTTCAAAAAGTTTGTACAGAGAGAGAGAGAAAGAAATAGAGTGGTCTTTCAAGGAGGATGTGGAAGGTGAAAGTTTTTTTTTTTTAAAGAAGAGTCTTAATGCTTAAAAGTCAAATGGGAGGATGCAGTCGAGAAGCTGAAGACCACATCATCACATCACATCTAATGAGACCTCTTCAGTCCTCATCTTACCTGACCAAAGCATTTGACACAGTTCATTCTTCTTCTGGAAAAAACTTTCCTTGGCTTCCATGGCATGACACTCTCCATCTTTCCTTTCATCCTCTAGAGACTCTTTCTCAGCAGCCTTGGCAGCCTCATCCTGCTGCACTTAGCTGACCTGATGGAGTTCCTCCAAGCTGTGTCCAAGGTCCTGTCTTTCCTCACAACCATTCTTTGAGACAATCTATCAGCCTCTCTAGTTTCAGGTACCACCTAAATGCTGATGACTTAGGGATGTCTGTCTTTCATCCAGAGTCTCTTCTCTGAACTTCACAACCATATATTCAACTAGCTATTCAAAATCTCCATTTGGAGGCATGTATGCCACATGGATGTTATTATGTCCAAAGGCAGGACCAAGCTTTGAATTTCTCTACACCCCAACCCAGCACTCTTCTGGTGCTATTTATGTGAATGAAACTTGAATCCATCAATTGCATAGGCCAGAAAACTAGGATTCATATTTGTTATTTTAATTTCCTCCAACTCTGATACCCAATTCATCACCAAGTGCTGTTGATTTTGTCCCATAAGCAGCCTTGATATCCATCCAAGCATCTCCATCTGCACTGCCAATAACCCATTAAAGCTATCAACTACTCTTGCTTGAACAGCCGATAATAATCGTGGGTTTTGCCACCAAGTCATTGTCCATCTGGCCACCAGGATGTCTCTATAGCAATTTCCCATTGCTCTGAGAATCATGACAAAATTCTTAAGGTGGCCCTGTGTGATCTGCAACTTAACCCATTTCTACATTTGCCTCTTGCTTCATTCTCCAAATTGTTCTCTGATCTCAGCCACACTGTCCTTGTTTTAGTTTTTTACAAATGACATAATCCCTCCAGCTAAGAAGGCTTTTCATGTGCTGGACCTTCTGTCTAGAAAGCTCTTCCCCTATTCAACCCTCTTGGTCTTCCTGACTTTTAATCAACGTTCAGGTCTTAGGTTCATCATCACCGTCTCAATGACCTGGTGAGTCTAAGTCATGTTCTTATGTGATGTGCTCTCCAGAAACACATCACATTCCTTCACATTGTTTATCTCAGTCTGTGATTATTTAATTATTGATGTGATTACTTATAAACTCTACTCCACTAGTGTATGAATTCCATGAGAGGAAGAGCTGTGCTTGTATTTCTAATAAATATATGCCAGGCATGTAATACAGTGAACAGCACAAAATAAGATTGCAGTAAATGATGAATGCATGAATCTCTGTCTTATTCATCTATATGCAGAATCATGAAGAAGAGAAAATGAGAAGATACAATGTAAAAGCATGTTATAAGCACATTTCACTTAAATTGACATGTCGCTGATGGCTTGTCTCCCATCCTTCCCTCTCCATGTAGCACAGTTGACTGAACTCAAAGCAAACATGATCAGTTCACAATTGCATGCTGTAGGTCCCACAGGCTGATCTCAGTGACCCTGACTTCTTCCACAACATTCACTTTTTAGATTTTAAGGTTTAATACGATGCTTAGAACAATGAATACTTGGTTGATTTGATCGTTCTTAACCTTTTTCAATGTTTAGAGTAAGCAGAGTTCACAAGCTTAAAATCCTGTTCAGTCTAGGGAATAGAATCTTATTCCATAAGACAGTTTGTTTTAATCTCAGAGTGTGGGGCAGAGTTGAATGTTTAAGGCCAAGGCCATGTGTGTGTTTTAGGATCTAGCACTTGCGTTTGAACACTCACACTCTGACACACACATACTCACACCCCAAAGTAAGGAGAAGACAATAAACTCTGGGTGGCCCTAGTGCTTGGTGATTAAATAATATGAGCACCTTCTGAATGCTACCACCAGGTGACCTTGCCTTTTTGAAGGTGCTGACAATGATTTAGGGAAAAGGAGTTAGTATTTTAGCAAAGAAATGTTGATGTTTCCTTGTCTTTCTGTCTCTATTCTTTAGCTTTGAGCCACACCTACAGCAATGTTATTAGATCTCAAAATAACCATAAGAAACACATCAGAGGGATATGTAGAGGCCAGGAACAATAAAGACAACAATGGAAAAGTTGGAGGTTTTTCACAAACGTGTGCTCTATGGCAAAGACTAAGAGGAAGGCCCTTGGGTGAAGGGGCTTGATCCCCACCCATCCCCACGCTTGGCCAGAGCTGTCCAGTGGACCAGTGATGTGAATTATTCGGTGGCTCACCAGCTTTCAGCTAGTGTGATTCTGCATCTGCAATTAATTGGAAATGTAAAATCTACCCCCCACCTCTCCCTTTTCCACAGCAAACACAACCCATTTAATTAGCAAGAAGGGAAAGGCAGACAGAAATTCTCTGCTGTGTTTGGTTAATTTTGTCGGTACAGTCAAATTATCAAAAAACTACATGGCGGGGCTTACCTGGTGGCGCAGTGGTTGAGAGTCCGCCTGCTGATGCAGGGGATACGGGTTCGTGCCCCGGTCCGGGAGGATCCCACATGCCACGGAGCAGCTGGGCCCGTGAGCCATGGACACTGGGCCTGTGCGTCCGGAGCCTGTTGATCCGCGGTGGGAGAGGCCACAGCAGTGAGAGGGCCGTGTAACGCAAAAAACAAAAATAACCTAGATGGCGGTTCTGTGGTATTTGTGACCAAGAGAGCAGGTTTGAAAGTGTAGATGAGCTTTCCTTAAATTTTAAAAAGATTTTACTGGGTAAAGATATTATATATTTTGCATCAAATATTGCATAAAAGTATGCATATTTTTTAAGTCCATAATTGAAGTACTCCAGTAATATCTGTTAGCACCATTTACAATAGCCAAGACATGAAAGCAACCTAAATGTCCATTGATAGATGAATGTATAAAAAAATGTGGTATATATACAATGGAATACTACTCAGTCATAAAAAAATGAAATAATGTCATTTGTAGTAAAATACAGGGATTTAGAGATTATCATACTAAGTCAAGTAAGTCAGACAGAAAAAGACAAATATCATATGATATCACTTATATGTGGAATCTAAAAAGATGATACAAATGAACTTATTTACAAAACAGAAGCACTCACAGACATAGAAAACATACTTATGGTTACCAAAGAGGAAAGGTAGTAGGGAGGGATAAATTAGGAATTCGGGTATAACATATACACACTACTATATATAAAATAGATAAATAACACAGACCTACTCTATAGCACAGGGAACTATACTCAATATTTTGTAATAACCTGTATGGGAAAATAATCTGAAAAAGAATATATATATATATATATATATATATATATATATATATACACATTCAGTTATATATTTATATATAACTGAATCACTTTGCTGTACACCTGAAACTAACAACATTGTAAATCAACTATACTTCAATCAAAAAATTAAAAATAAATAATTAAAAATAAAAAAAGAAAAAAGTTACAAACATAGTGGATATTAATCTAAGTATAAAATACAAGACCCAACTATATGTTTGTCATGAGAAACCCACTTTAAAAGTAAAGACACAGATAGGTTAAAAGTAGAAGGATGGGGAAAGATACACCATGCTGATAGCAATTAAATGGAAGCTGGGGTAACTATATTAATTCCAAATAAAGATTACTTCAGAGCAAGAAAAATTATAAGAGATAAAGAGAAACATTATTTAATAATATTATCAGTGATAGATGCATTTTCCAGGAAGATGTCACAATGCTGAATGCATATGCTTCTAACAACAGAGCATCAAACTATGTGAGGCAAAACTGATAAAACTACATAAAAAATAGACAAATCCATTATTATAGTTGGAGATTTCAGCATCCCTCTTTTGGTAATTGATAGGTTGATCAGGCAGAATACCAGTGAGCTAGAACAGCACTATCAATCAACTTGATCTAATTGACATTTATAAAATATTCATCTAAAGAGAGCAGAATACACATTCTTCTCAAGCTCACATAAAACATTCACCAAGATAGACCACATTTTGAGTCATAAAATATACCTTAATAATTTAAAATAATAGAAACCACACAAAAGATGTTTTCAGACCACAATGCAATTAAACTAGAAATTAGTAACATAAACATAGCTGGAAAACATTCAAATATTTATAGATTAAACCACAAACACTTAAATAACACATTAGTCAAAGAAGTCTCAAGAGAAATTTAAAAATATTTTAACTAAATAGAAGTGAAAATACAATTTATAAAAATTTGTGGGATGCAGCAAAAGCAATGCTAAGAGGGAAATTTATGGCATTAAATACACATATTAGAAAAGAAAAATGATCTTAACTCAGTAATCTAAGCTTTCATCTGAGGAAACTAGAGAAAAAAGAGCAATTTAAACCTAAAGGAAGCAGAAGAAAAAAATAATAAAATTTAGAGTAAAACCAATGAAATTGAAAACAGAAAGCAATAGAGAAAATCAACAAAACCAAAAGCTGTTTCTTGAAAAGTTCAGTCTTTCTTATGCTTAATGTTGGGAGCTTTACCTCAAACCTTCTATTCTCATTTACTATGAGTCCTGTTGGTTTTTCTCTATTGGCAACAGTCTGAAGGCAGGAAAGAGGATTTAATAAGTGGATTTCTACTCTTCTCTTTTTCTGCTCTCCTCCTCATTAAATGCCCCATACCAGTGTTGACTCACTCTTATTGGAATTTTACTCAACCCTGTGCGGGGTTACTGTGAAACTTCATATAGTTCCACCAACTTCTGAAACACTTAAGCCATTGCTTTCATCGCATAATCTGATGAAAGGCTGTTCCTACCCCATCTCAACTTTCTTCCCGGGAAGTGAATTTTGGCCTGTTAGTAAAAGTCCACAGAGTTGAGAGAGGTACCTCCTGCTGCCTCCCAAGATTAGGTCTTATATATGTTATCTTTTATATTCTGACTGTCTTATTTATTGTCAGATATAATTAGTTCTGAGCATTTGTGACTTTTATGCCACTGTTTTCTTCTTAGCATGAAGAAACCAAATGACCAACACCAAAGATTACTGCTACCTCTAGGTGGCCCTGGAGGTTGAATGGAGTTGAGGAACTTTTAATTTCATGGATATTTTTCGTCTCATTTTCTACGTATCTCCAAACTAGAGAAGAAATGAAATTTTGTTTTCAAAATGTGATTGATGTTTCTGATCACTTTTAGTGCTTTTGTGGGTGGTAAAGTTGGGAACTACCTGGTGGGGCACCTCATGAAGCTATGTATTCTGTGAAACTTGACTTCTCTTTCAATGACCACAGAGCCAGCATCCACCAACCTTTACTCTGTACTGGTGTATTTTTTGTTGTATTTTAAAAACCCATCTAATACGCTGATTTTTAGGTCTTGGAAAAAGGGAAATTTTGAGATTTGGCTTCTCTCTGGCATCCTAACTCACTCAGTTGGAACCACATTAACATTTTAAAAGTTCATCCTCTCTTTGTGGATCATATATGGTCTATGGTCATTGTATCACAGAGAGATGGTGGGGGAAGCTCATATTTACTAAATAAGTCATCCATTGCGGGTTCTAATAATTATGGGTACTTTACATCCATTATTTTATTTAAACTTCACACAATCTGTTTGGTGAGTATTCTTACAATTGTCCTTGTTTTAAGGACAAGACCTTAAAGGCTAAAAGAGACTAAGGAAATGTCAACCTTCTATACAGCCAGTGAACAAGGAATAAAACCCAGGGCTGTGTGACTTTATGTAACTACCCTTTCTACTCACTAGGACCTTTTTGCTAACCTAAATGTCATGGGTATCTGACTAAAATGAGGTAATGAAATCATGTTGTATCTATCTGAGCATTGCCAACCCTAACCATGAAGATATATATTTTATCCATTCTACTCACTAGAGATCATTTCAGGGTCATTTAATGTCAAAAAAAAAGTATCTTTCTGGTAAAATAATCCAAAGTGAAAAGGAGTGAGAAAGGAAATTTCAATCATACGGTGCATGACAACTGAAGGAATGAGTGATGAAGTGGGCAGTCTTTCAGGCAGTTTCTGTCAGCTAGAGCTGACTGCCTTTGACTTCAGTCTACATATTCAGAACAATAGTTGTGAATAGAGATGTTTGCAATGCCAAGCAGAACAGTGTTGGTTTCAAGCATTCCTTCCTTGGTGAATGATAGCAAAGATGGTAGGGGAGGGCAGTTTGCAAAGTATAAAATCTATGTGACCAGCCAAAAGTTTAGCTCACATGGGGTAATTTTTCAGCCTGGCACCACAGGACTGTCATTTTTATTGTTCACAGATCCTGGATCTTCTGCTTCGAAGAAAGGTTAAGCTCTGGCCAAATGGGGTACTATTAGCACAGAGAGTGAAGCTCACGGGCATTAGAGTTTCCATCACTGCTCTTGTCAGCAGAATCACTCTTTTCCATACACACCTTTAAGTTGTCTCTGGGTTTCAGGAGAAAAAGTACTGCATTAATCACCAAGGCAAGTTGGTGACCGTGAGCTCTGGTTGTTCTCCTGATTTGGGTCCTCAGGGTTAAAATGAAGCCAGATACTGTGGAATGAACCCTAATCCCTCAGAGTATGGATAGTTGTTTATGTAGAATTTACTGCTGACTCAACAGATAGGTACCAACATATTCTTTAAGGGGAGAAGGTGGACAAAAGGAAACGTTGACTTAAGCACTTATGAAGAACTTCAAAGCCTTTCTCTATTTATACAAGAATATGTAGAAAACCAATATAAGTCCAACATATTTCTCCAACAAATATTATGAAGGGTTTCCATAATTTTAATTCCATTGTAAGAATGCATATTGAAATATAAGGTGCTTCTCTCTGGGTTGTGAAATTATGGGCAATTCTACTTTCCCTTTGCATAAGTATCTTCCAAATTTTCTGCAATAATATTACTTACAGAAGGGTCAAAGAAGAGGAAGGTAATGGGAGGAGAATCAGGTAACTTCACACCTCACTGCCCAAAACTCCCCAATTCTAACTTAATGGCTAAAGCTGGACATCCATTATTGTATTTTTCCAAAGACCTTTTGGTTGACAAGACTGAAAATTAAAAAAATATATATACATACATATATACATACATGATAATGGGAATTTGCTCTTCAATTTTGATAGCAAGAAGAAAAACAAGATGTTAAGCAAATGGAAGAGCCTAAATATTCAATACCAGGGAAGAGTGGAAAAAACAAGCCCAGAGAGGTAACAGAGGAAATAATGTTTAACTCACCAGTAGCTATTCCAGCCTATACGTCTAAACCAATCATGGCATTTCTACCCACTTGTCTGTAACTGGCTCAGGAATGGGTCTCCAGTCCAATTCTGACATAAGAGACTAGACTCTACCAGCCTAGCTTGAGGCTAACTCCCAGGCTGGCAGAGCAGAGACCTTTAAAGAGTGATGCTATCAGACAAGCTCCGATCAACCATCTGCCTTCCTGTTATGTGTAATAATGCCTGTCATCATTGTCTGAGCACATTTAAGGTGTGCTTTCTGTTACTTCCTGTCCAAAGTGTCTTATCAACATGAATGCAAAGCAAACTTTCTTCATAATTTTACTTAAGGTGTGGGCTTACTTTGCCACCCTATCATACTAGCAATTTTTCCCTTTTGTGAAAATTGGGGTATTGGTTCCTATATCTTGATAATTTGTCCCCACTTATGTTTTTATATTTGTTAATCTTCTTCAAGATAAAGTTCCACTTCTAGATTTTCTTATGTCTGTGTGCTGCACATTGTAAAAACATAACAATGTGATTTAGGTCTTTAGTTAAAGGATTATGTACATAAACCACATAATAGCATGTTAACTTATTTTAGCCATTTGAGTACACTGAAAGGGAATTTTCATTTATTTGAAGACTCATGTGCCAATCTTGCTTTAGAAAAAAAATACTGGCATGCAACCTAGCAATAAGGGTGCACACACACACATGCATACACACACAGATAATACTTTTTCAGTTTCCTTGCCAATTTTAAAATTTTATTTAATGAAATACAGAAAAGTACAGAGAAAAGTGTAAAATCTACTTGTGTGCTCAGATGAACAAATATTAATATTTTGCCCGTTTTAAGTGTTTTGTGTTAAACGTAGTGTTTCACTTTTTTTTTTTTTTTTTACATTAAAGAGATAGGGGATTAAGTTTAAAGTTGAAGTTTATTCCTCCCTGGACCCATTTCTCTGTTTTCCTTCCCAAAATTAGCTATAACGAAGTACATATTTTAATGTATATATATGTCCATATGGATGAATTATAGCATCACTTGATTTCTCTTTTTCTTATTGATACATGAAAGTTTTTTAATGTGAATACTAATCTTTAATCTGCTGTATGTGTTGTACATATATTCTTCCAGCTGGTAATTGTCTTTGAAGTTTGATTATAGTGCCTTTCTTTCCTTCTTTCTCCATTTCTGTCTTTCTTCCTTTCTTCCTTCCTTCCTTCCTTTCTTTCTTCCTTCTCTCCTTCCTCCCTCCCTCCCTCTCTTTCACTCTTTCTCCACAGAGGCACCTTTCATTTTATTTATTAAACATATTTATCTTTTACTTTATTTTTTAAACATCTTTATTGGAGTATAATTTCTTTACAATGTTGTAAGTTTCTGCTGTATCACAAAGTGAAGCAGCTATACGTATACATATATCCCCATATCCCCTCTCTCTTGTGTCTCCCTCTCACCCTCCCTATCCCACCCCTCTAGGTGGTCACAAAGCACTGAGCTGACCTCCTTGTGCTATGTGGCCAATACATGTGCCAACAGCAAGAACTGGCATTGCCAACAAGTCCTTCTGCCAAGGTTTCCCCTTGACCCATCTGACGTTGATATTGGCTGGTCCAGACTGGGTTAGTTTAAGGCTCCTCTGGCAAAGGGATGTCCTTTCTATTCTGACTAGTTCACACTCTCCTTTTCTCTGGACCAGTGAATCTCCCTCCTGCCTTCTCTGCAGGGACTCCCAGCAGGTCATATGATGAAGGCGACCCTAGTCCTTGTTTGCACAGGATATAGGACCAGGACAGTCTCAGGCAAAGCAAAATGTTTTGGGACCCTACGTAGGGCCAAGAATATTGGTGCAAAAAGGAAGAAGGCATTTTTTACCTTCAACAGGTAAAGCCAGTTGGTAGCCAGGCCTCTCTCCTTTCATGTCCTACACCCAACTATTTAAGCACCTGTTGCTGCTTAGGGAAGCAAGTCTCAGCCTTGACTGCAAATATAGTCACTTGAAAAACTTTTAAAACTCCTGCTACATAAGCCACACCATAGAACAACTAAATCAGAATCTTTTGGATTAGAACCAGGTATGCCATATATTTTTTAAGCATCCTATATGATTCCAATATATAGCCAAGGGGAAAACCACTGGCTTAGAGCAATAGCAGTGATTACTACGATATTACAGTAATGTAACCATCACCTTGATTTAATTCTAATTTGGAGAGACTGTAGTGTTTTTAACCTTGATACTTTAACACATATACCTCCATATAAGGGTCATCAGTATTTGGGTTTGTCAGTATTTTGGAAATGAGGGCCATTAATCAAGAGTTAAAACTAAATTAAAATTAGATGTAGAAACACTTTCTATCCAACATCCATATGCCTCTGGCTTTTGTCTGCATAGATTCCTTTTTGACAGGTTAGAACTGACGGAACTGGGCTGTCTCGATTGCAGGAGTTTCATCCCATGAAGAGGATCTCAGATCTAAAATCAACCAGTAACACTTAAAACTAATGGTTCACTGCTGTTAGCAGCTGGTAGACCTCTCTGAAGTCAGTATGAGTGATCTAAAATCATTCCCATCAATAATCTTCCCTGCGGTGTGCCTCAAGTTGTCCCTGGGAATGCTGTCACCATTTGGAAGGATTACCCAACCATCTGAATGGTTAGCATGCATGGGCCTGCTTGCTAACATATGAAAGGAATCAAAAAAAAAAAATTAGTTTGAAGCTGAAGTGCAGATTCACACAAAAATGTTAGTTCTCAGAGCATCTATGAAAGGCATTAAGTAGGCATTGGACTTAGGCCCACTGAATATTTCTAGGACCTTCTATAAAGTCACCTTTATAAGCATTTTGCTTTTAATTATCTAATGATAACCTAAAACAAATTAAAAAAAAGCAATTTCAGCCCCCTATAACCACAAATATATTGAGTCTGATTTGAAGTGTATTTAAAAATCTTTTTCCTAAGGCTGTTCTTTCACCAATGGGTCTCAAGTGGAAAAACAGCACAGTTATGCTGTCTCCTATGAAGAGGAAAAACGTGACTATTTTGTAATGAGAATGATACTTTGAAAACACTCAAATGCTCCATTTACTCCTGGGACATCCCTAGGTCCTGGTTGTCTCTTGGTTTTCTGTGAACAACTAGTCTGGAGTATGCAGATTATATGCCTATGAAGGAGAGCCCACGAGGCCTCCTGTCCTAAGGAACATGGCATTTCAGAGCATTTCTGAATATACTAGACAAAATAAGTAGAAAATCTGCCCCTGCTGATCACTGAATATGTAAAAAGTAAGGGAGACAGATGTGAGGCGAATCAAGAGGTCCCGTGTCCTTACGCCCCTCCGGCCAGAATCCTGGATGGGGTGGGACCCTAGTTAGGGTCTGAGTCAAGTCATAGTACTTCCTTTCAGAGTCACATGGTCGGTGTCAAGGGCCTAATTAGCCCTGAGAATTGTGGATGATAGAGAGTGGGAGAGCTCCAAGGGACTATTAAAGTCTTGGCCTATGTACTTTTTGGCTTATAGAAGTGGTTATTTCTTATAATAGAAGCCACATTGCTGATTATAAAGGTTCATCAGAGCTATATCCTGTATGAGTCTCCATAGCCATTAGGGTGTATTAAATCCAGAGTATGTAGGGCAGGGCCAACATCATGTAATATAATATAATGCAGGCAGTCCTGGCCCCTGTTCCATATGGGATGTTCACAGGACACCCAGACCAGGCATACAAAGGACAACACATTGGAGACCAGCAGACCCAGAGGACAGCACTGGAGCCCAAGCACAAAGAGCTGGGCATCTTTGCCGTCACTCCTATGAGGTGGAGTGCACCCAGGCTTCCATGGATCCTGGGGTCAGCTTTGGTAGAACAGTGGAAAGGGGAGGGAATTTAAAAGGCTGAGTAATTATCTAAAAGGAGACTGGGTTATCTGAATGGAACTGTTTAAACTGGAAGAGATTGAGATATATCCATGGTCAAGTTAGTACCTCTGACCACTGTGACTACTCCCTGCCCCAAGCTCACCCCAACTAGGATTCAGCGAGGTATGAGAAAGGTGAGATCAGTTATAAGAAATAAAATGTACACCTTTAACAGAAGCAGCAGAGAATGACTTCTCCATCTCTCACTATGTGACTTTGGGCAAGTCATCCATATACTTATTCACAAATGCCCTGTTCCAGGTACGGTGCTGGGCACTAAGAATGCAGTGAAGAAAGACAGTGTCTTCAGATAGGTCAACCACTGTCTCTGCTTCCCACAATCTCCTTTTTTCTTCCTATACCTAGGGCCTGCAGTCAATAAATATTACTTTTCTTACCCTCAAAACGTTTTTTTTTTAAAAAAAAACTTTGAAAGAGATAGAGCAAAACTTACCTCATTGTCATTGTTAAGAATTAAATGAAAGGATGGCCACAAATATAGGTAAGATTATGGATGGTTTTGGCGAGTCTAATTTTTCATCCAGAAAAAAAGTCAATGAACACGTTTTGAAAATAAACTGCCCCCAAATATGTAGCCCACATATCAGGATTTCCACTCCCCATGGGCACTCTTCCTGTCCCACATGTGGGATCAGGAGGGTCTCGTTTCTTCTTCTTGTGCTGCTGGCCGCACTGGCTCCACATTGTGGGCTTCTGTACCTTCCCCTTCATCTTCCCATGAACCATCATTCATCTTTCCTTGCACAGTACTTGGATCCTTGGTCACTGTTCCTTGGATCTTTTCTCCCAGATGCCACTAAGCCAAAACTGTATGCAGCTTACATAATTTATTGTAAGCCTGGGACTAACTAGAAAGATGGAGCAGAGAGGACATTTAAGCATTTTATTAGAAGCCTGTTTCCATTCACCCCCCTCAAATATTAGCATTGCATCTCCGTGTTGAAATTTATCCTTACTCACTCTCTATCAGAGAGCCATACACTTCAAATTTTAACTGTATGATTTCTCACCCTCTTTAGAAAAGTACCAGCGCCTATCCAGGGAGATTTTTTTTCTAGTATCCACTTTACTCTTCCAATCAAGGAAATTCCCTAAAATACATTTCCCCAATTGCCAATTATTCAGCTTGTTTTAATAAAATATGCAGAGGGTTGGTCATGATCAATGCATTAGCACTCCAAGTCCAGCTGTACTTCCCAGGAAAATGTCCATGATCTAGAGTTATGTTTTTCTCTACTCCTGTAATAAGGACTTACATCCCCTTCATGCCTTCCTCAGGAACTCCTTCAATCTCCTCTCTTTAATTTCTGGAAACAATGGACACACACAATGCTATGTGCATGCATAGGTTCCTCTCACTAATTTTTGGAAATCACACACACACACGCACATGCACATACACACAACTATGCATACCTACACAAGAATACAGATACATTTTAAGGACATACACCTTCCACGGGCAAACAATGATCCCTAGAGAATAATTCAATTTCCAGTTAGGGTGTAAAGAATGCAAAGGACTTTTACTTCCAAGGAAGCACCAAGTAACAGGATGAGAAAAAGGATCAGTTTTCTAGAGAAGAATCAAAGAATGAGGATTAAAGGAAGTCTTGATGATTCCAGAGGACAAGCCTTTCTTAGGCAAGAGAGACATAATGCAGTTTCCATCCCTGGGGGCGATAGTCTGATATGCCCTAGCCAAAAACTAAAAACAAGCCAAATGCCTATTAGAGGAGAATGTGTAAATACCTTGTAACATAATTATACAATGGAATATTATTCAGTATCAAAAAATGAAGTACTGATGCCTGTGAAAATATGGATGAATGTCAGATCCATTATGTTGAGTGAGAGAAGCCAGACACAAGCGGGCATTGTGTATAATTCCACTTTTATGAAATGCAGAAATAGATGAAACTCCTTTATATTGATAGAAATCAGAAGAGTGGTTTCCTGTGTTTCATGGGGATAAACTAGAAGGAGACCTGAGGAACTTTATGGGTAGACAGAACTTTTTAATATTTCATTTGAGGTATCAGTGTTTAATTTATCAAAATTTATCAAATTGTACTTAAGGTCCATGCATGTCACGCTATATCAGTTTTGCTTCAGTTAAAACAAATACACAGAAATATATCAAACTGTATGCTTAGTATTTGTATGTTTCACTGTAAGTAAATTATACCTCAATTTTAAAAAGATATTTGAAAATCCATAACTCTTCCCTAGATTTCTAATATTCTCTAAATTAATTAAAGGAACATATTCCTCATGATACCTTAGGTAGTGTTGTGAAAGACCTGTTATAAATACTTATCAGGTATACAAAAACACACACACACGCACACACACACACACAGCCTTTCTGGTCTGACATCCATCACGACATTTCTGACTCCATACCCACCTTGAGTGGACAAGTGTGGTGAGGCCAATGATTCCACTTTTAGAAACACAGATACAGGAGAGGCTGAAATGAAGCCTCTGCTCACTTACTGCAGGCACTTCCCTAGGTATCCATGATGACAACCAAGATTTAAAGGGTAGAAGATTTTCATTAAGCTTAAAATTTAGCTGAGTTGATGTCACCACACCCCAGTTTCCTGATTAAAGAGGCAAGTCATTGCAATCTCAGATAAACCAATGGCTCAGAGACACCCACTTGCTCTGTAAAAACTCCAAATCTGACACACATGATAAAACAGGGTATAGCCATAAAAGTTGAATGTTTCCTGATAAGTACAACTGGATGCTCTGATTCTTCTCTGCTCTGTGTTTTCTGGAGGTAAGACCTAGGAACACCAAACAGAAAGGGCCAGGAATAATTTTTCAACAGGCTTGTATGCTTGTCTGAACAGTCAGGCTAGACTTGTTACATTTGACAGATACACTATTTCCTCTGTGAGAAGCGGCCCATAAATGTAATAAATCTTCTCTTAATCCAGTGACAAGGGGTTGAGTATGAACTTTGGATTTCAGTCTCTCAAACAAAAGAAAAGTTCATGGAATTCCATATGGCCTGAAGGGAAAAGAATAGCAGTCAGGCAGGAGGTGACGAGACATTGACTGGGAATGTTTTTTCTCACTTGTCTGAGAGATTTTCCAGAAGTAACCCTTTCTCCAGTGCTCTGAACATCCAAATGCACAAATATGAGCTAGAAATGCCCCAGTCTTGGTGCTCAGCTTGAGGCTGATGCCAATACATGGAGAAAGGCATAGCCAAGAGAAGCACAGAGAAATAGGACCAGATGGTTAGATTAAGTCCTCCCTAGAGCCTACTCTTCTGTATCTCTAATCATGTGAGCCAAGAAGGTCCCTTATTGTTTATACAATTCTGACTTGGGCTTTTGCCTCCTAGGGGCCAAAAAACCCTGCTTGATTTCCTGCTGAATATACTTGTTGAAATCACGTATGGCATTTTCCTGAAAAGTCACAGCTACTTTTTGGGAAAGGTTGATCATAATTGTCATATAATGCTATAGATATGCTCTCTTATGTATTGTCTGCAGAACGGTATTTTTTTTTTTACAGTAGATCCTTGTTGGTTATCTATTTTAAATATAGCAGTGTGTACCTGTCAATCCCAAACTCCCAATCTATCCCTATCCCCTTCCTTCCCCCCTGGTAACCATAACAGAACGGTATTTTTAAACCAGTATATTTAAACAACAATAACCTTATGTTCAGAGGAAGCACAAGAAAGAATGTGAGGATTAATTCCTAAGCATCTTATATAAGAACTTTGCTAATGAGTTTTCCACAATAACCGAAAACTATATTAGTGACATCTAATCTTTAATTATGGTTCCTGGAAAACGCTTGCAGGTTATATCAACTGGTCATTCACTGACTGTAATCATATGGTCTCTTTTTGAGAAGAGTTGTTCTTGAAAATCCTGCAAGAATGAAAATGGCAGAAGGGATCAGGAAAACCCATCACCTTGGTGCATATGGAAGCTATCCCAGGCACCCCAACTGCAGTGTCTGTTTTTCACAGCATGAGTTCACTTCCCTTAATCATACTTTATGCTCTCCAAAAATAATGTGGAGGAAGCATACGTTATGTACTTAAAGATATACCATCTGTTTTCCTTCTCTGCCAAGAGAGGAATTCCTTATTAAAATGAAAGCCTTGGGTCATCATAGGAATCAGAAAGCTAAGATAAATGGCTTTTCTTTTTTTCCTCCCAAAGCACATGTACAAAACGTTTCCCATGGCCACTCAATGGAACAGGTGGATACACTTAACTTTCACACGCAGGCTATTAACCGAATGTAAACCCGCAGCCTGAGATTCTTTAACATAAAGGTAGCAGGTCTGATGCAACAATAGGAACAAAAGTTGAAATGTGGAAATCTCAGCCAATAGACTATTGTGTCCCTAGGACTAAAATCTTTGTATCTGCCAAGCCCGCCCAGGCATGGAGCAGTTACAGCAAATATTTGCCAAATGCATATAAATACAAAGAACCATATCATTAACCCAGTGATTTCAATCACTGCACATTAAAATCACCTAATGTTATTTTAAAATCACCACCCTGCTAAGTGGCTAAGATTCTCCCCAGGTTATTAAAATCAAAATGCCAAACTCCACAGGTGAGTCTGACAAAGCAGTCATCTGTATATTTAGCTTATACTGAAGCAAAACATTTAAAAACAATAATTTTTGTAGTCTATCCTCTTCTAGTCCATTGCCTCCATATCAAGGAAAAGTTTTGATTTAGTAATAGAATCAAATCTCAATTTTTAAAATAAATTGGATATTGGTGATAGAAGTGTGAGAAGTAATTTTGAAGTTGAATTTTTTTTGAGAAAACCTTTCCTAAATTAATTTCAGCAAAGATTTCAATGATACCCAGGAATGCTGTGAAAATCAATCAATGTCCAATCCCATCAGATTAAACCTCAAATAGAGGATATGTAATGAAAATAATTGGTTTTATAGGATTTCCAGACCAGGAATGCTAATTCTGGGAGACTTCGTAGGTCTTCAAATTGTTGAGTTTTCACCCATCCTGAAAATGACTCTTTTAACTAAGACTTTTGAGAACAAATTCTGGTTTATTACACCTAACATGCCTCTCGACTAGAACATCTTGTCTTTTTTTCTGAATATAAAATGACCCCTGGTAGTTAGTGCTGTGCTCTGAGCCATACCTACCGAATTCGAACCTGAGTTTTAACAAGATTTGGGGCTCTGCAAGTGCACCTGAAGGTCTGAGAAGCGCTGGTCCAGGCTAAGTGGATCCAGACTGCGGACCATCTCAGGACCTCGGCAGTAACAATTCCGTGCACAGGAGGAACTGTGGCCATGTGAATTGTTTGGAACTCAGCAAAAGCTGCATTCTTAAATTGAGGCCCTTAAAATTTAAAAAAAATTTTACGTTTACTTCACCTGTGTTAAGACCAGTATTCAGTTGGAGGCTCACAGTCTCAGAGATATTTCATGTCTAGACAAACAGACATCTTTTTCCCATTGTGCTCTTGGCTGGGGAGTGACTACTCTGCCTTATGTTGTGTGAAGGTCTAGCGTGGATGGCTGGGACTGAGATCATAGGTCCATGCACCCATCTGGACAGTAGGTGAGAGCCCTTCTTGCTCTGAAATGAATAAGGAGGGAACGCCCTGTATGATCTCTTGGGGGAAAGACCAATGAGGGTAGGGAAACAACATGCTTAGGCTGAAACATTTCCCCTTTTCAAACTATGGGCTCCAGTTCCTTTAGAGAATCTTCTCCAGCATAAAGAGCCCTGTTAAGAAACATGAATTTCCAAGGTAAACAACAGACCTATTCTGCCCTTTTCACCCTTCAAAACCTATTCTATGAGATAAATCAAAATTGTCTCTTCTGTACCCACCATTTCCTAAGCCATCTCCCCAAACCCCAGCACTCAACAATCTTTAGTAGGTCTCTAATGCTTTCAAAAAATACTCTTTGCTCATCTGTATAATATCACCTGCCAAAATGGTATTATTTCTTTGAGTGTGTAAGAATGAATGGTTTTGAGCTATGGATATGAACATAACATTGATACAAAATATGAAGAAATTTCTATATTCCAAAAGAGAAGATCAATTCATCCCTGAAATATACACAGCAGAGTCTGAGTCTTAATTGCTCCTGAGTATCTAGCTGTACACATATTTGTGACAAATACTCTGTTAGCAGTGCCACATGGAATGAAGTAGCAAAATGTCCTTAAATCTACTATACATAGATGTCCCATCACCCACAAAAGGAATATGTCTTTATGCTATTATGTCAGAACCTTTGTAATTAGAATATTTTGGGTTCTGAACATGTTAAGATATTCCTTTCTTTTCCCTCCATGCTTATAATATATACCAGTTAGTAACTGGGTGAATTAAATGAGATAACAGGTACCATACTCCCAGCAGAAATCCTGGTACAAAGCTGGAGATCAATAAATGTTGCCCTGACTCTCTTCTTTCTCAAACATACAGGATCAAGAAGAATTTCATGGAAGAAAGGGCCTTTCAGTGAGAACTTGAAAGAAAGAAGGGTATGCATAGTTGGAGAAGTTGAGGATGGAGGGCATTCCTTGCTGAGACAGGAATAAGCAAATTCAAATATTATGGAAGTAAGCAGAGACTAGCAGGAAGTATCATGTAACAAAATGCATTGAGACATATAGTGAGAAATTACTCTGGTAAGACAGGCTGGAGGGAATTGGTGAAGAAAATGTCTCTTTCAATAAAACAATCTTGAATCAAACTATATATGATGATGATGTATAATTTTTACATTCTGACAATATTTTATGCTCTGAAAATTCATATTCAGGGATTTCGATTTGCCTAAGAAAATGGAGAACCGTTATTTAGGGTTGAGCAGGTCTATTCTGTAACAAGGGACTGCTTTTTGGGTCACCTTCCCATGAGTTTAGGAGCTGAAAAACCCATCAGTGATTGTTATCTCACCTCAAGGCTGTTCTTTTCCACAAAGCTTGCTTACTCTTAGGGATATTTGATTAAACAATATGAAACAGAACAAGTACTGGACAAGCACAGACCAGGACCTAGCATATACAAAGTGTTTAGTAATTTATATTCTTTGACATAAACTTGATTTTAGTCCTGATCTAGCAGTCCTGGGCCATCCTTATAGCTAATTGCCTGAATGCCTTTGGGCAAGTCTTGTAATAAATCTCTAAGTCTCAACTTCTCATTTGAAAAAAGGGATTATAATCTCTCCTTCATAAGGATGATGAAAGAATATTAGATGGAATATATGAAAGAGCCAATCCCAATCTCTGCCCGTAGAGGGTGGGCAGACAATAAATCTGACTGGTTCATGATCCCAAGGTGAAGCAAAGCTGTGAGTTGGAGCTCCTATCCGACCCACTACATCAAATCACAAACAGATGAATTTTAAGGATCTTTAAGGATTCTGTCAAGATAAAAATTTTCTTTTAATCATTTTCTCTCTTTTTGATCTGAACATTGGTAATGAGTCTCTTTTGTAAATCCACTCTTTCTGACCTAGCTCAGAGAAAGGACAAATGATGAAATAAGGAGTCTATGCAAACATCCCCTCATTCTGTTGGGAAGATCTGTACTTTTAGCCTCTATTTTCTCATCTGTAAAGTGGGAAGTACAATCAAGTGGGTGCCCAACCACCCTTCCAGTTCTAATTCTCTGAACCACATTTTATGGTAGACGAGATATCTACATATGTGATACCTTGTGCATATTTATATAGTTACTGTATTGTCAAAAATATATTTTCATTTAGCTTTATACTTTTCACCTTATTTATTGCTCCTAAAATCCTTGTAGGGAGGTATTTGCAATCTCCACTTGTTCTAGATAAAGAAACTGAGACTCAGAGAGGTTAAGTAGCTTGCCTAAGGTCACATGTGAAATGAGAAACAGAGCAAGAACACGGATGTAGATAATCTGACCAAACTTCTTTCTTCTCTTCTCTACTAGGTGTCCCTGGAACTCAACATTCTGTGACCGTTTGCTCGAGAACATTTTGCAGTTTTAAGAAGTTGCTGTGAATGAAGAGTTCTCAGGTCTAGTATTTTGTTTGTTTTTAAAATTTTTATATATCTCTTCTTTCCTGTCAGTGTGACAACCATCATTTCTCTTTGCTATCAGTATGCCCATCTCTGACAGTCACCTCTCTCTTATCTTCTTTTCAAACTACTGTGGCTTTAAAAACTGCCAAGCAGAAGTTGTCAGAAGTGCATGAAAAATGATGGGTCTGGGAGGTAGGGCCTGGGATTTCTCCTGGAGTAAAGTGCACAGACTTGGGCTTCCTCAGACCTTCACTGAGAAGACTCAGAAGTCCATTTTCATTCCTTGATGCTCAGAATAAACTAGATTCATGGATGGGGAATTCTTGGTAGATGAGGTTTCGTTGTAAAATGATTGGTCTTGTGGTTGTTTGTTTTGTTTATTTTGATACTGCTTTTCCTCCTTTGGAAACACTAGACTGTAAGCTCATTCAGAATGTGCCTGTCAGTCACCTCTTTCTCTCTCCTGTCTGGCACAGAGACAGCAGATGGTTATTCATTCACCCATTCATTCAACATACATATTTTAAGAGTCTGTTACATGCCAGGCACTATGCAAGATATTGAAGATGCCTGGATTGAGACTTGAGATACTGACCTCAAACTTATGACAATTTAGTAGAGCCATGGAAAGAAAAATAGGCACAAAAAAGAAATGGGCTGTGTGCATAGTCAAGATACATCTTGAAGACACTAGGAGGGCTGCTAATATCTCATCAAAAGAGTCTTGTATCTTGTAATGAAACAGGTGTTTTTCAGGAACACAATGTAAAAGAAAATGTTTCAGGCAGAGCAAGCATCACATGCACAAATGGGAGCCCTCAAGGAATGAGGCTTGTATGATCTGGAACCACAATTAAGTTGTTATTACTAGAGTGTAAACCAGCAGTGTGCTGACAAACAGTCTTTCTGAAAGAAAAAGCCTTGATTTGCAGTGATTGCTGCTATCCAAGGGGCAAATCTTCCCACCATGGTCAATTTCAAGCTACCTATGGTTTGACAACTAACCACCTTGCAAAATTCCTGCGTACTTAACAATTACCTCTTGAGTTGGGTTCCAATGGTGGGCTCACCATTGAAAAAAACAAAAAATCCTTGTCTCCAAAGAGAGTAAAGCAAAGTTGTCCCATACTATCCTATATTCTGTGGGAAGTCCAATGATCTACCCTGGTTTATAACCTCCTCAGGGCCTTAGCCTTTGACATTGCTCCACAAGGACATACAAGGAATTCCGCCCTCTTCTTTCCCCGCCCCCCCCAGAACAATACACTCACAGCATTTATAAATATAAGGTTTGTATTGAAGATTTGGAGTTCACTTGCAGGAAGGCAAATAACCTAGAACTGGATATATTTGACGTTGTTCTTTACAAGTCCATCAGCCACCCTGACTGATGAACGTGCTGGGCACGTTTCTCTGTGACCTCCAGGCACCTTGCCCATCTCTCAGCTCTCTCTCCACAGGACTGAGTGGGTTCCCTTCTTTCAGATTCCAGTAGCAAGTCCATCTCCCCCACTCTATCAAATAGAGCATTTTACCTCCCTACCTGCCCTGCCCTCATGGCCTACTGTGCAACCTCAGAGGCACAATCATACATTTTGCTGAACAAGGGATTTTTCTGTTGCCTCCCACCAGCTAACAATACAGAAGCAAGGATTTTGAATGCAATCTTCCCTTTCTCATGCCTTCTCCAGTCTCTGTACCTGGAAGGCTGATTTTTTTTTTTTTTTTTTAAAAAGAAGGGTTTCCCACTGATAAAAATGATCTCATACTTCACCCATTAAGTCCATCATGTTTATAAGCAATAAATTCTCATCCACTGTTAACATCACTTGACCCTGCTGAAAGTACAAGGCAGTGAGTACCAAATGAAAAAGTGAACGGGTATGTAAGAATACCGTAGACTTGAGTAAATATTTGCTAGATGTACTACCTGTTGCTGGGCTCCTAGAGAGGGTCTTATAAAAAAAAAAGGTAACTATGAACTTAGCCAGTGCCTGTCCCATTAACAACAAAAAAGGGTTTTTATTTCATTTTGTTCTGGACACTTCCTGCAGATATGATAAGAGAAAACACTGATGTAAAGGGGCATTTCCATTTTACTTACAAAGAGATGGGGCTCGATTAGAGGAAAAGAGGGTTTTTTAGCAGGAAAAACTTCGTTTAAAAACCCCAAAGCAGTGCTCAATGAGATGCTTGCATGGACGTACACAATAAACCGTTGCTTTGGGGCTAAGAGGTTGGTTTCTCCATGAACTTTCCACACTTAGCAAACCCAAAGAGTAAAATGAATTCCAAACAAAAGTAAAGGCTTGGAAAGCTCTGTGCTGTACCTTAGTTCCTGGTGACATTTACGGAGCTATCTGGGAAAAGGGAGAAGCTTGGCGATTGGGCTGGATGTGCTCTGGGTCCTCCCACTTGGGCTGTGTCTGGTGCTTGCACACACACGGGTGGCCTCGTGCACACACATTTCTTCCACAGCGCACAAGTTTACAGAGCACATTGCGAAATAAGGCGCTTTGCTTGGCTGCTGGAGCCCCGAAGCCGAGCCAGGACACAGCGCAGTTCAGATGGCTTTTCCTCCGGCTGGAGAAGCAATCTCTTCTAAATCAAATGCCAGGTGTGAAACAGGTTTTCTTCTTTATGCTCCTCGACTGTGAATAAACAGAAATTCCAGTGCAAGTGCAAGATAATCTGCACATAATTCATCCCGGGGCTCCGTTTTCCAGATGTTCAGCCACTACCGGATTCCTGTGTCTGCGAGGCTTTGTTTCTTGGAGACGCAGGAGTCCATGAAGCTGGATCCCACTCCGGATCTGAATGCCGGCACCCCAGCCAGGCCGCCTCACCTTCGCCCCAGCTCCCCGGTGTGCTGCTGTCTGAGAGCCTCTGCTCTTTGGCCACATGGACTTTATATGCTTCACTTTTTATGCTTCAAAACTCAAATTGAATTTATCTTTATAAAGGAAACGTTTCTTATTTAACGTGGAGGATTTGTAGTTCCCTCTTGCTCACCTGTGAAAGATCTCTTTTAATATTGAGAAGCAGCTTCTGAAGTTTTTAAGATAATGCTTTATTTTTTATTGAGATAGAAAGGAGCTAAAGAACTGGCTTTTCCCCACCCACATTTTTGGGCCTCCTATGAGCCAGACACAGCTCAGCACTTCACATATCATTTACTGGAGCCTTTCCGGACGACCAACGTCAAACGCTTTCTCAATGCTGCTCAGCATGCTGTCCACGTTTCTAGTGAATGACTTGGGATAGGATCACAGAATTTGCTGAAGACTATGTGGGTCTATTCTGCTGCCCCAGTGCTCCCTAGCTGTGTGACCTCAGGAAGCTAAGCTAACCTACCCATGCTTCTTTTTCCTCACCTGTAACATGAGAGTTGCAAGGGTTGTTATGAGGGTCAAAAGAATATCTATAAAGTGCTTAAAGCAGTCCCTGGCAATAGTAAATAGTTCATATATATTCTCTATTGCTAATTTATCCTATTTAGTCAGCACTGAAAGTTGTTATTTGTATCCTTGTTTTCAGCTATAAAAACACTAAGTCTTGGATTGATCTCATGTCTTAAACTAGGAGTCCAGCTAAATTCATAGTCATTATGTCTGAATTCAAATCCTGTGAACTTCATGCTACTCTACATCACTGTTCTCTCTGACTTTACCTTCCGTAAATGAACCTTGGAAATTCTGTATTATTTCCAGGTTGGCAAGGAAAGCAGCAACAAAATAAACTGTATTCAGAATATAATTTTCATCGCTGCAACATCTGTCTCATTGGATTGGGTGTGTAGTTATTCTTCTAGCATCTGGGCAATTTAAATAATATTTTGCTTGTTTGTATCAAACATTTTCATGCTTTTCCAAAGCAAGGTCAATCCTGGTAAAATTAAACTGTTCGCCTGGCCAAATTTTCATTATTTCACATGGATATCTCCAGTGTCATTTCAAAGGGACACTAGCCTAGTACAATTATTCAGTTCATCCTTCCTGGCAATAATCATAGATATCAATTTGGCATTTCTCTATTGATGACCACTTCTAATCTTTAACTTCTCTCCCCCTGGTGACCTTTGTATTCCTGATTCTATGCCATTTGTTTCAGATTTACTCTGACTTTCTAGCAACTGGTGCATGAAATGATTCTGTGTACAGAAAGTCTGCTGGAAACCAATGGGGTTACCTACCATCACTCCCCTCAGATTGGTTTCACGTTCAATTGACGAACAGGAGCTTCATATGAATCAACATTGCTCAGGCTATATATTGCTCTACAAATATAATGTTATCAGAAATACTTAACTTTATACAAAAGAAAATTGTTCATATGAGTCTCTGAATGAAAATTCACAACAATTTTATGATGTTTCGTTTATTCCCATTCTGTTAATTAGAAAACTGGGATCCAGAGACACTTGGTGCACTGGTAATTACCCACAGCTATACTGTGTGACAGAGGGGGCCCCAATCTGTCTCCAGTTCCACGTTCTCCCTTCATGGGAGTATTACTCATTAAGGTGGTGGGTTTAACATGGGCTTCATCATTTTAAAACATGACCAAATGTTTGTTTTCTCATGGGAGTATTACTCATTAAGGTGGTGGGTTTAACATGGGCTTCATCATTTTAAAACATGACCAAATGTTTGTTTTCATGAATAAGGAAAGTAAGAATTCCAAAACCTGTAGGAAAGGGAGGAAGGGAGTCTCTGCTTTCTTCTATTTTACAGATAGATGGTGAGAAAGACTGCTTTCTACTACAGAAGATAAAGAGGGGTGGAGCCTTCATCCCTCATACATCTTGTAATATAGTGTTGTGTTTACAAGCGAGCACTGCCTCAATAAAATCAAAGAAGAGGAATCTCCCGCATCACACAGGGAGGTCCCTTGACCTCTGGGAATACAGCAAAGCAGAAAGAGCCTACAATTTGAAGCCAGATGAACTTCCTTCTTTACATTGTTGCTGTAAGTCAATGAACTCCTCTGATTTCGTGTATAAAGTATGAGTAATACTACTTAACTCTAAGAACTGATAGATGAATTAAATGAAATAATATGTAAAGTACCTGGCATAAAGTAGCCACTCAATATTTTTAATTTCTTGTACCTGTGACTTGCCTAGAGTCCTGAAGATGCTGTCTGCAGTGTAATCAGTTTGGTCTTCTGACCCAAGGCACTGGAACACCATCTTGCCATCAACCATTACTATTTGTCAAAACTATTGATTTGACTGCACAGAAGACTTTTCCAGACATTATGGAGAACAGTATGGAGGTTCCTTAAAAAACTAAAAATAGAATTACCATATGACCCAGCAATCCCACTACTGGACTTATACCCAGAGGAAACCATAATTCAAAAAGACACATGCATGCCAATGTTGATTGCAGCACTATTTGCAATAGCCAGGTCTTGGAAGCAACCTAAATGCCCATCGACAGATGAATGGATAAAGAAGATGTGGTATATATATACAATGGAATATTACTCATCCATAAAACGGAACAAAACTAGGTCTTTTGTAGAGACGTGGATGGACCTAGAGACTGTCATACAGAGTTAAGTGAGAAACAGGAAAACAAATATAGTATATAAATGCATATATGTGGACTCTAGAAAAATGGTACAGATGAACGAGTTTGCAAGGCAGAAATAGAGACATAGACGTAGAGAACAAACGTATGAACACCAAGGAGGGAAGGGACGTGGGATGAATAGGGAGATTGGGATTGACATATATATATATATACTAATATGTATAAAATAGACAACTAATGGGAACCTGCTATATAGCACAGGGAATTCCACTTCGCTGTACAGTAGAAACTAACACAATATTGTAAAACAACTCTACCCCAATAAAAAAAAAATTTTAAAAAGAAGACTTTTCCGGGAAATGCTCTTTTTCCCACTCTAACCCTGTGATTTGAATGGGATAGTCTGTTGATTGGGCCAAGGATGCAAAGTTACTCAAAACAGAGTACTGCTCTGTGATTTTGAACTTGGGATCAGAAGGTGCAAATCTCAGACTACTGCTGGTGGTGAGGCTGGCAGACAGAAAGGGACAGAACTGATGTCACTGGTACCATATTCTCCCCCATGTAGAAAAAGTGGGACTGAGAGTAGAAGCAAAGACAAGCCTGGGAGAGAATCCCTGAGACCAGCTGCCCCCTGCCTTTTCTTGCTTTCTGAAAACTCCCAGTACCTCATAGTCCCTCCTCCTCTCCCAAATACTTGCATAACCTAATTCAAATTTGGTTTCTTTAACACACAACTAAAGGAATCTTAAAACAATATTTCCCCCAATCATTTAAGATAGATGTTATTTTCATTTATTAAATGGAAATACAAGCCCAGAGGGGTTGAATATGGATGGAGGTCAAGAAACTAGTTAGAGGCAGAGCTAGGGTTACTCTTGGAAGCCAGAGGCCAGGCTGCCTACACCCATGCTCAGAAAACTTCTGTTCACCAAGAGGCCCAAGCACCAGTCTAACTTGTATTCTTGGCTTTCCAGGGGCTCCATCTGTTGCTGAACTGAGGTTCAGCTACTCACTGCTCGAAGGCCAATACTTGAGAGACAAGTGTTGGCAGGAAAGAAAAGGCTTGCTTTATTTCAGCGGCTGGAAACTGGAAGACGAGGTGGACTTGTGTCTAAAAGCCAATTCCCCACTGCTGATCAGGAAGCAAGAGCTTTTAAAGGGGAGTTTCAGGGGTGTATAGGCAAAGGCTGGGGGGCTGTATGCAAAACAGCACAGTCAGCTCCGACAGTCATCTTGAACTTGGTCACGAGGTGGTCTGATCAGTGTCATCTTGATTTTTTAAAGTATAATCTTTAGTTCCAGGGTCAGTTTATTCCCACTTTCTTTGAGGCCAGTTCTCAGAATTTTGCAAGATGGAGCAGCTTATGTCATGGCGACAGCCTGGTCATCATGTAGTTAACTTCTTCCACCTGGTGGGGGTTACAGTATCTATAAGACAGCTCGCAAGATATCACTCAGAATATTGAGGAGGAACTAAATGTCCTTGACTTTGTTTAATGACTATACTATTGTTATTTTGTCCTGTTTGACTGCTTTTCTTTGCTTCTGCATTTTCTAATTTCTATGATTAATTTTCCTCTTTGGCTAAAGTTTTTCTACAGACAAAAGGCAGGTGGAGGATATGGGTGGAGGGGGTCTGTCCTGGGAAGGCCCCATAGGGTCCTGCTCTGTTACACATCTAACCTGCTACAAGTCCCTTTCTTCTGTAATTCCTGACTACTCTGGCTGTATCTACCAGGCCAACCCACACTCACATTAGCCTCTCTAACTCTTATTAATCTGGTCTAACATCCTGTTCTGACACTGGAGTCTGATCAGGTTCATCTCTGTTCTGAGAATGTGAGAGGGGCTTTTTATTCTGCTCCTCCCTAGACTAGGAGTTTCTTGAGGGCAGAGATGGTCCCTTATTCCTTTTTGCTTCTCTGAGGGCTGGCATATGTGTTTGTGCAATATCTTTCATTGAATGAAAGAAACAAACCAGACAGGTGATGTTACTGTGAGATAGAAAGAGGGGGAAAGATGCCTCCTCAATTTTGAGCAGTAAGGAGTGATGGACAGAAAGACTGTCTGCAAAAGTTAACAGAACCCTTTATTTGAGGTCTTTTCTTGTGCATCCCACCATCCCCTAACATTCCAGTAACATCCTCCCAACTTCTGAGCAGTATCAGAATAGACAAGACTTTATCTCAACTTCAAACTCCTATTCTCCCAGAAGGAAAGTCCACTGTGACAGTTTTATTCTTCTTTATTTCTCCTCTGCACTACTATATGTGGGACAAGTAGGGTGAAATAAGGACAGACTTAGAAACAACCACATTTAATGTAGGACTCCCGTATTGGAAAACTGAGTTAAAGACATGTAAAATTTTTTCTGGGTTCCTGAGCCCAGTTCCAATGTGAGTGTTGGCAGCATGGTTGGGGTAGGGGCTTGTTCCCACACAACACCAAGCAATTAACAGACACCAGCAGGGTGTCTAAATTCTGACACTATCTACGCAGAGATAGCATCAGATTCCACGGGTTAAGGGTTCAGTCCCACATGACTGATCCCACTCCCTTCACTGCAGACACTAGTCTCAATCCCAGATTGTCACCTGTACTTCTGACCTACCTACCAGCTACAAACTGAAGATTCCAATGATCCCCTCCTTAGGTTCAATTAGTTTGATAGAGCAGCTCACAGAACTCAGAGAAACATTTTACTTACTAGATTAACAGTTGATTATAAAAAGATATAATGCAGGAACAACCAGATGGAAGAGATGCATAAGACAAGGGATGGGGAAAGGGTGTGGAGCTTCCATGCCTTCTGTCAGCACCACTCTCCCCATCTCTCCAAAATGCCATGTGTTCGCCAACCCGGAATCTCTCTGAACCCTATCCTCTGGGGTTTTTGTGGAGGCTTCATTACATAGGCATGATTGATTAAATCATTGGTCATTGGCAATTAACTAAACCTCCAGCCCCTATCCTCTCACTCTTCCCTGGAGGTGAGGGGTGAGATTGAAAGTTCAAACCCTCTAATCCCATGGTTGGTTCTCCTGGCAACCAGCCCCCATCCTTAGGAGGGGTCCAAATACTTTAGAAATTCTGCTCCAGAAAAGGCAATGAAGACTATATATATATATATATATATATATATATATATATATATATACACACACACACACATATATATATACATATATATATATATACATATATGTATATACATATATATATATATATGTCTTATTATACATCACAATATCATAAAAATGCCTGTGTGTTGAGTGTCTTGTGGGTACCAGTTTTCTTGCTAATGATACTATCTGAAAGGTATTTTGAGATCTTCACCTGAAAGTTCTTGAACATTATATATTAAGGGATCCAGATGAAAAGCAGAGGTTCCTCTATTTGTTGAAATCCAGATTCCTCACTGTGAGGTCAGAACTAGCTGCAGTCCACCTTTTATGATGCCTTTGACTTGTGCTGATTTGAGGGAAGCTCTCCAGCTAACGATGCAGGAGAAGGATTCAGTTTGGAACTGCAGCACCTTGAAGAGAAGGGTCACCTCCCTCTGCTCTCATTGCCTTTTCTTTGTCAGGACCTCCTGATGCTTGCTCTCCAGGCAAGTTCTCTTTATCTCAAGTACAGCTAATTCATTGCCTGAATATTAATATTGCCCACAACACAAAATTTCAAGGGGAGAAAACTAAGAAGGTGGATAGGGGAAGGAATGACATGACAAACTACACAGAGCTGACTTCTTGCAGAAAAGGTGCCCTTGGAGGGAAATTTTAAATAGAAATCTATAGTCTGGCAACAAAGTGAACATACGTCATTTTGTAATTAATTTGGAGAGTTGAGAAGAAACATTAACTATTGATTCCAATTAGCTTTGGGGGCTAAATTCATCAGACAATGGCCCAGAAGTAGGGGCAAAAGCAATGCCTGCAGTATGGAATTACTGGCTGAGAGGATTTCTTCATCTGATTTTGCAACTGCTTTTCTGATTGCCAACCCATTCAATGCTATTCTTCATGAAGCACAGAAAAACTCAGGCATCTTAGGCCATGCCGTGGTCACTGTCTCAGCCAAAGGCCAGCATTTTCAAAGCCATTTAGAATTTAGTGGCTTTTGCCATTTATAGAAAATTAACACCTGAGGGTTATTGATTATTGCAGTTAGATGGTTATGAAACACCCTTTCTTACTCTCTAGGCTTTTAAAAGGAAAAAAACCTATACTTGGGGGAAGATCTAGGTATCTGGTGTCTTGAGATATGGTGGACTTAATTTGTCCCCTTGGTTCCAGGTATGAAGTTTACCCTGCCCACTGAAGCCCCTAGAGTTTTACTCACTTATTCCTACAGCCCACTGACCTCATCTACGACAGTGAGCCTCTTCCAGAGGCTTTATTTATGGTTTACAATTGCACGTGTGTCTCCTCTCCTGTTTACTAGTCAAGGATCTTTTCCACTTCACTGTTGTCAAGACAATAAGTTGGTCCCAGACATAGAAAACAAACAGATATTGACACTCATCACTTGCTTTTTTTTTAACTTTTAATTTTATATTGGAGTATAGTTAATTAACAATGTTGTGTTAGTTTCAGGTGTACAGCAAAGTGATTCAGTTATACATATACATGTATCTATTATTTTTCAAATTCTTTTCCCAATTAGGTTGTTACAGAATGTTGAACAGAGTTCCCTGTGCTATACAGTAGGTCCTTGTTGGTTATCCATTTTAAATATAGCAGTGTGTACATGTCAATCAAATACTTAGTTTTGTTAAGGGGAAAACAGGTTTTCTTAGCACTTCTATGGCTGATCATTTTATAGTAGGTACCAAGGCAGAAAACCAGAACAAAGAGGTTTTATATATATTTATACATAGAGGTTTTATATGTTTATATATATAGATAGATAGATAGATATAAACAAATAAATCTGAGGCATGAGATATTAGCTTCTTGCCACATTGAGGAACACCCTTCATGATCCTCAAGGGAAAACCCAAGAGTCAGGGAGAGAAGGAGGAGGGCAATTTTTCCAAACTGAGTATGCCGACTTCCCCTTCAGAACTGAAGCACAGCCTGTAAGGGCCTTGCTTCTTTGGGCCTGGGCTGCTAGTAAAGACAGAGAGACTTCCAGAGAAGGCATGGTTCCACCTCCAGTAGGGTGCCCAATGGAAACATGGCAATGGCTGATGGAGTTTCTTGGGCCAGTGGATCTTAGGCAGCAACATAGGGGGAAACAACCCTACTTGTTTCTCTGTAATACAGAAAAAAGTCACCCAGAGTTACTGAGACCAAGGAAAACACAGAAGGACTAAGTACGCTTATGGACTGGAATGGGGCTGGAGTTGCCATGGGAGATCACAGAGCATGGAGATCTTTCAGCCAGAGGCAGTAGCAAAAGTGGCCGTCATCGGTAGGAGTCACCTATCCATGCCCAGCTACACATCAGCAGATGGAGCCAGTATGGAGGTTGAGGGCTAGAAAAAAAGGGAATAAAACACCTCAACTAGAGGCTGGCAGGACTGGATGCCTCTTTTCTGATATCCAGAAATTTGAATCACCCGAGGGAAAAAGACAGGAAAACAGAAGGAATCCTGCAGTCAAGTATTTATTATGAGTTACTAAAAACAGAACTGGGAAGTGGATGTGTTCATATATATTAACTTGCTGAAGAATAAGCATAAATCAGCTCTCTTTCTCAAGGATGGATATGTCAAGGCCTCAAGGGGAAGGTCAAACACAGGCAGAGGAGGGTTTACCAAGAAGCCCATGAGGCTTAACCCTTGGGGCCTCACTTGCTCAGGCCCCACTGAGGGTTTCTGTCTCATTCTATGCTTGTCATTTTATATTGTTTTTCTTCAGGAGGGCTTCCCAAAATCATGATCAGTCTCTGAGCTCAGATGCAGAAATTAAAGAAAGGTAATTTTTTTCAGTGTGTAAAGTGGGACTTGATTGAGAACCTCAGGTTGTCTTGGTTCCTGTACCATGAGCTTCATGAAGTTAGAGACTCTGATTTGTCTCTGTTTTCCCCTGTGCCTTGAACAGTACACAATCCTCAGTATATAGATGCTCAAATGAGTCCTAAAGGAAGAAGCCAGACTTGGGCAGAGCAGTCAAAAATGGTTTCTTGGAAGAGAAAGGCTAAAGTTAGCTTTGATATTGACATTCAGACACCTGAGAATTAGCACAGAACAGAGGTAGAGGTACTAACAAATTCAGAGAGGGGCATGCAACTGGCCAGAATGGGAGGTTCTAAATAAATATCCTGTAGTCATGATAAGATGCACTCTTAATGACGTATCATATTCTGGAGCTTAATGTGGTCAGAAAGGAGATCGACCCCAAGATGGATCCATAGTATACATAATCTACTTAAGATAAGATGACAGTGAAGCCTTAAAATTCTTCTCTAACATCTCTTTATTTGGGTCACTCAGAGAAAATTATTCAATAATTTTCCCTGGGGAAGCAAAATGAAAAGGACAAATGAAATACCTAGAAATCTTTTTCAAAAGTAGACTTTGTTTTATTAAGGGAAAAAATGTGTTGCATACAAAGCAAATATCCAGGTGACAGGTTTATGTTTCCTTCCAAATTATAAAATAACTAAAATTCAAAAGGATATCGTATGTTTCAATATATTAAATTGTTTAACTTTGCTGAAAGCCATGCTGGAGATTCATCAGCATGTTCAAGAGGGTTCTCACCTCCTATGTAACTGACCAGGGCAAGCTGAGACCTATGGCCTGAGTGACAGGCCACAAGCAGGGCTGTGCCACTCATGGCCAAGTGTGTCCCTCTTCACAATGATACAATTTTATTTATTAGTTCATATCAGAGATAAAAGGCAAGTTTTCTCAAAAAAGAGCAGGATCCAAACCTATCGTTCAACTCTTGAACTTAGTGGGGCCCACAATTTAGCTCTAAGTAAATCCTAGGAGATTTGAAAGGCACCTTTCCTGCTTCTCCATAGAGTACATTTGAGGAGATTATAGTTGGCATTCAGATAGAAAAAAGTTCCCAGCAGCACAAATGGAGAAAAGTGTGTGTGACTGTGTGCTGAAAGTCTACATGCCATATCTAAGATACATATAATGTGTTTGCTCTAAGGGACTCAAAGCAATCATTTTATATTACAGAAAACAAAAATGATACTGTGCCCTGTTTCCAATATCACTAAATCCCTCACATGTCACAATCAGGAAAAAAACAAAAACAAAACCAAAATACCAAAAACATTTTGTCCTCCGAGAACTCTGAGATAAACCAAAAATAACAGGGTCACTCTGACTGGTTCTGTTTCCCCAAATAATAAACCTTTGACTATCTCCCATTAACCCAAACTCAATCATCATATAAATCAGTTGCTCTTTGTTTTACTGTGAACAGACTAAAATAATTATAATAACCTTGGAAATTTAACTACTTTTCCTCTAAATACTTATTTTTTTTTAATTTGGTGATGGAAGATTTTAGTCTTCTCCAAAATCTTACTTTCTTGAACACACTGAAAATAAACTTTCTTAATATTTTTGACTCTCTGGCTTCCTTTTACAGTGACTTCTGGAGATTTCATGAGATAAAGTCTACCTGAGTGCAACTAGTAATAATGTATCCTCTTTCCTATCAGGATATTATTGGATACATGTGATTCGTAAATATAACCAAGGCTCAAATTTTATTTGTCAGTCATGCTCACTATTAAGGAATAAGGAACACGTTTCACATGTAGATGTTGTACTCTATAAAGTACTCCAGGAAAAATTAACATGAGTCCCATGTTTATAAAATCTACTCAGAGGTGGTAAAGAATGTCATTCCCTGACAGTTCAGGAAAATGAACAAACATGGGGGTCCCAGAGAAAAAGGACATCACTGCACTTAGAGGTATGCAGGTATAACCTACAGTGGTCAGTGAGATAGTTCTTGGTTCCTAATCTCAATAAAGCTGATATGGCCAGTACAATACTTCTGACACATAAAGGTAAATTATAAATCCAGGGCCTTTTTAAACTTCCAGACAGAAATTAACTTCTAAGTTTCTTGTCATATGTCCCTAGTTTGTTAATGATACAAAAAGTATGTAATCATTGATCAGCATTTCTTGTTACATTTATATTTTAGAAAACTATTCAAGAATCACAGTATCAATTTAATGATACAAAATCAAAACATTTCTAAACAACTTTTGTGGTCAAATCCATGTTGATGGCAGGAAATTGACTGCCAGAAGGGGTTGTAGAGGGAAAAAGCGATACATTTACTGCTTTCTACATGACTAAGAAATTCAAAAACCACAGGTAGGCAAAAAATAAGGCATTTTGTACCTGAGATAAACCAAATATAGCAGGGTCACCCTGGCTTGGTCTGGACCACAAATAATAAAACCTTTACTGTAATCCTTAAATCCTTTATAAAAGTATTTTTATTCCTTATGCTTACAATGCTGATGTCTCAAGATACATCTTGACATTTGTTAAAATGATAATTGTGTAAGAAAACTGTTTTGTTTTGTTTTGTTTTGTTTTTGCCTTGAACAGATAAATATGTCTTGGAAAGCAGGATATTTTGGGATTTTCCCTTTTAATTTCTGGTAGCAATTTTTTAATTTTCTGAGCCATGCTTTCTGAAGTCTAACACCCTTATACTCATTTATGCAACTATAAGCTCAAGTATTTATTGAATGACTATTTAAATGGAATCACCAATTATCCACTGTGTAGAATAGCTACCTAGAATAATTTTGGATTAGGCTATTTTTCATAATGGAAAACATTTATTTTTCTAGTTAAAAATGTATTGCACGTGCATCTTTAAATTAGAGAACACAGAATCATTTTTTTAAAAACTATAAACCACAACTAGATAAAAATCACTGATATATATATAATGTATTGAGATATATTTAATAGACATACACTGATATACATATAGTATATCTGATCTCAGGTGGCCTTGGCCTGCAGTGGCTTGAAGCAAGATTTTGTTCCCAGCCAGAGATTAAGGTCGGGCAGCGGCAGTGAGAGCACTGAATCCTAGCCACTAGACCATCAGGGACCAGTGGCCAGTGACAAGGCTCTGGACTGTCAGCTGTGTAGAAATGAATTTCCACATAGAGATGGAAAGTAGTGAAGCAGTAAAGTGTTTATTAGGAGGAAAAAGAGTACAGTACACGTGGATAGACACACAGGCGGGCTCAGAGAGAGAGTCACGCCCTCATGGTAGTTTGAATCACTTTTAGGGGCATTTCTTCTGGGTTTCCTTTGACCAATCATCTTCTTTGCCTGGTTCTGAGTCTGTATTTGATATATCTCAGTGTCCTCACCTGTGTGTGCACATCTCTTAGCCAAGATGGATTCTAGTAGAGAAGCCTATGCGTAGGTTGACATCACTTACTATGGGGTGGCGCCCCCTCCATTTTTGACCTTCAAGGAGCCTTTCTGTGCATGTGTGGTTGGGAAGGTCTCCTTGACTTAAAGAGTGAGGAATATGTGATCTTTTTTCTCTTATCTGAGCAGGACCCAGCCTCCTCTATAGTTTTGCTTTTATGGAGTTTCTGCTATTATGGAGTTTCTGTCCACAGGGGAGAAACTATTCAGCCTGGGGCCCACCTGATTTATATCTATACACTATATATATTGATATATAGAGAATATATATAAGGAATATATATTTATTTATTTATTTATTTACTTAGCAAATTCAGATAGATGTACCCTTAAACGTTGTGTTCAAATTTTTACTGTAATAGATTAGGCTATTATTAATTCTTATGTATCTGAAAGTTTTCTCCCAGTCTTCATTATTTGCTTAAGTAAAATTTCAAGAAATAGAATTGCTGAGACAGTATTCACAGTTAGAGTATTTGAAACATATTGTCAAATTATCCTGCCTAAAGATAAAGGTTGTGCCAATTTACACAATTTATGAAATATTATGTTTCCCTATCTTTATATTATTGGGATAAGAAATGTAACTTATTTTTCCAGTTATATGGAACCTGTTTAAATAAATTATTATGACAGAAACTTTTTAATGCTAGTATTTGACTGTACTAGAAAAAACTTTAAAACATTTATGTTTGGTTTTATTTATGTCAATTATCAAAATTTATTATAAATAAATCTCTTACATTGATTGGTAGTGTTAGCACTCAAACTCTTGACTGTTTAATACCTAAGATTTAATATTTTCAAACATACTTACAGAAATTCCAACATATTTACCAAAAAATGTTATAACTACTAATAAGTACATTAAGTCATTGTGACTATCATTTAGGGAAACAGTTATCTTTTGGAATAGAAGTTTTAAGCAAAACCACATGTGTGAATTTGCAATTTATTCTTTTTTACTGTGTAGACCAATTGCCACTTGATTTTTAGCTCTGACATATATTAAACAATATATATTCCACTTGTAAATACACAAATCATAGTCACAGTAATACCAAGTCAATGCTGAATTTCAATTCTCTAGGGATTTAGCTTTGTAGTTGGAGTCCATATTTGGGCTAAAAGTCATGTGAGTTATGGGCTCGAGTAATAAATATTAACTCAATTTCCTGGTTGCCCCTCTTGTACTAAAGACCTGTTGATAACTGGTCAACTTAGAGGCACCTTGGTGCTCTACTATTTCAGTAAGGCATCATCCCTGTTTACTCATCACATACTAATACACACAAGCCACTTTAACATGAACCAGATGTGGAGTGCATGGCTGGGGGCCTCAGGCAGAGACTGCACCTTATGGAGGTTTGCTTAATGAGGTGTCCCACAGTTTTAGAAGGGGCAATTAATTTCCTCATGGTACTATGCAGTATACCACAGAATGCCAGGGAATAGGATGGTTTTCTTTCTCAGCAATCTTACATCCACATGTTTTATAAATTATGACTTTAATAAAAAAACATGACAATGTGACAGCCATGGTCAGTAAGTCATCCAGAGGTACACAGGTAAATTCAGATTTTACTTTGGGCATGGATGTGCCCCGGGCCGGGAAATAGGTTCAGTTAGTGGACACGTTGAGAAGCATGGGAGGATGAAGGGCGTGAGGAGCCCTCTCTTATGCACTGGCATTTTGATTTTTTTTCTAAGTCTCCTAAGTGGTTCCTTAAAAAGGAAAATTAAATCTCAATTGAAATGTGAGAAGAACCCCAGAGACACACTGAAAGGTTAGATTAAGGTAGTCATATTTGACTTATAGATGCTTCACACTGATCAATTAACAGAAAAATAAATATAACCTAATCATGAGGAACAAATATGCTGCAACTTTAAAGACACAGAGGGCATTCCTACTGTGAAAAAAATTAGAGAATTGTGCTCCTCCTTGATGGGAGTTTTGAAAAAAATTTTTACTTGTATTCTTTTTAAAAATCTTCTTCTTTTTCTTTTATTTTTACTCTGTGGCAGGTTCTTAGTAAGGAATACATTATTTCCTTCTAGGTTTGGCATAGCTCCTTGCTCTGGGGGAGGGATCAGTAAATATTGCTTCTTGCATTTGAAGATAGTGTTTACTCCTGCTTCCTACCTGTAGGGCTCAGGGAGTCTCTGGAACAGCTTTCTCTCTCTGTTTCTCTCTGCCTCTCTCTCACACACACACACACACACACACACACACACACACACACTCAGTCCTCTATCATTACTTGACATTGACTTGGAAAGTATTAGATATATTGTTTACTCTTACACATTCTACAAGATAAGCTGAGTAACAATTTTTTTAATTTATTGATAACTCCAGGGTTATTCAAGGTTGTAAGGTTAAGCTGTTACCTATCAAGCGTAGGCTCTTAAGCGTGATACCCAAGATGCTTCAGGATGGAGCCTGCAACCTTTTCCAGACTTGACCTTCATCACCTGGTGAATCGGATACCTCCGTTGCCCACAGTTGTGGTTCCTCAGACACTCCTTTCCTTGCCATAGAGCTGTCAGTCTGGAAAGCCCTCATTCTCTCTGCAAAAGCACTGTGTGATGTTCACGCCTCTCAGGAGCCCCAGTCTTGTACTCCCAAGGGCACATCTCATGGTGCCAAGGCATCTGAGACTTGACAAGTCCCAGACTGAAATGACGACCTTCCCCTCAAATCTGAACATGCTCATCCCTTCTATGGTCCCTTACGCTGTGCTCTGGTCCTACCTCCCTCTACAGGTGCACTCCCTGCAACTTTCCAGGCCATCCCACCCTCTGGCCTGCTGAAATTCTGGATACCTTCAGAAGAGGCCACAATGTTAGAGAGTTTGTCCCTCCCTGTAGTCTATGGGATGGGGGACACCTGGCTGTCTAACCATTCTCACCACCAGGACTTCCCTGCCTTCTCTTGGTGACTTGACTGAGCTTCCAACTCAACTTGGTATTTCACCTATGACATGGCATGCCTTTGTTGGCATATTTCTGTTACCTTCTGGAGAGTGCTCTCTGCAAGAACAGACCATGTCTTATTTATGTTGTATTTCCAGCACCAACACCATGCTGTCACTTACAAGATGATCCAGAAGGATCCTTGCAGTTTTTCTTTAACCTTCTAGTCTTTCCTCCGCTGAGATCCAAAGGGTGAGTATGAGGTCCTTAATATTCTATTCACAGCTGCTTTATATTAGAGTTTATTGTACACCTGTTGGTCAGGAGAACAGCAAACCCACTCTCATGAGGCTTAGCATAACGTCTTGCTTATCTGTAAAATGACGAATTAGAAGTACTACATATTACCATTATTTTGGGTACTAGAGATGCTATGTGAGAGAAGACATCCTGTATAATGTACAATAAAACATTGATCAAATAATTAATTAATTATGTTATTGATCAATAAATTATTTATTATTAAGTGAAATGCTTTATAAATTAGCTTTATAATTGGGTATTGTTACTGTTCTCCCAGGAGCTATTTCAAAAATATTATTTTGTTCAAATAGAGAAAAGGAATCTACTTATTATTTATTCATTCAAAAATGTTTTTTGTGTGCCTCTGTTAAGTGTCAGCTTCTCGACACTGGGGAAACAGTAATGAATGATTCAGAACCAGCCCTGCTCCAGGGACAGAGGGAGACTGTTTAGAAAACCAGGAAATTATGATACCATGTACTTAGATTAATGGAAACAGACAAGAGGAGCATAAACCGAGGCTTGGGTGGTCAGAAGTGACATTAAGTTACATCTTTGAAGTGTGACAGGATGAAAATCTGGCACTTGGAAAAACAACAGCCAACTCTGAGGAAGTCCAAATTTCCAAGATTTCTGGTCCAAACTATATATCTTTCAGTTGACTGTACAGTACCCAAAGCAAGTTAGGTCAGAGCAAATATTCAGCAACAAGTGAACTCCTCACATATGTGTCTGCCTGACTTCAATTATCTTTCAGGTATGTTTGCACCACAACTACCTTTAGACCTTGAAAAAACTAATGGAATAAATCATCTAAAAAAGCACCCTCTTTAAAAGGATACTATTTCCATTCGCATTGTTCTGGGGGTAAAAGCAATAATAAATATTTTTGCATGTGTTATTTCACCTGAGTGGTACAATTCTACCTTGTCACTTTTAAAATGCCCTTGTTTAAAATCATACAGATGGCTAGTAGCAGGATCAGGACTTGTACCCAGGCCTGTCTGATCCCAAAGCCAGTGTTTTTTAGCCTGCATACTATACTGCCTCCTGCTAGTGAATGGGAGTTGTGACTTGCTCCCTCTCATTCAATGCACACTCAAAGATCAATATGTTAAAAAAAATAAGTCAAGATGTTCAAATACACATTTAATATTTAAATAGGATATTGAAACAAGCCTAAAATTTTTGCTACTTAACATTTGTAATTCACTAACATGATTTATATTATGGTTTAACTTCAAATATATTTGCTGTAAATAACTCGAATCAGGAAAACATATCACCTAAATCCTATTAGAGTTTGAGAACTTTAGCTATGTCAATTGTGACATAATAAGAAATAAACATTTGTTCTCTGCCCTTGGTTCCTGTCACAGAGTTCTAAAAACTCTTGTAATTTCCTGAGCAATAGGGGTTCTAAGAGCATCTTTTGTTCTAAAGTCTGATCTTTGATCCCAGTTCCTGACACAGAGCTCTTAAACCCCTTGGAATTTCCTGGGTGATAGGAGTATTTTGTGGTCTAATAAGGCAACTCTCAGTGGGCTTCAGGATGGGGGCTAGTCACCTGAAAGACCAAGCCATGATTAGAAGCTTAAAACTTTTAACCCCACTCTCCATACTACAAGGAGAGAAGAGGAGCAGAAGATTGAGTTAATACCTGATTATGCCTACGTGACGGAGACCTTGATAAAAATCCCCAAAGTACAGGGTTCGGAGAGCTTCTGGGTTGGTGTACACATCTGCATTCCAGGAGGGTGTCATATCCTGGCTCCACAGGGTCAGACACTCCTGTGCTCAGGACGTTTACAGACCTCACCCTATGTACCTCTGTCTATTCACCTGTATCTTTTGTAATATCCTTTATAAACCGATAAACATAAGTAAGTGTTTACCTGAGTTTTGTGAGCTGTTATAGTAAATTATCAAACCTGAGGAGGGAGTTGGGGAAACCCTTGATTTAGTTATTATTTACTTTGACCTAGCCATCCTCGTTCCGGGAATATATCCCAAAACACATGGTCAAAAATATGACGTATGTGCATGGGTATTCATTGCAGCCTATTTGCAATAGCAAAACATTGGAAACTTTTCAAGTGTTCATCACTAGCGGGCAATAAACTATGGATCAATCACAAATGGAGTACTATACCATCATAAAAAGGAGTGAGGACTATCCTATATCCTTGTAGGAAATAACCTCTGGAATATCTTGTTGAATGGAAAGACAAAGTGAAGAAAAATGTTATAGAATGAAACTATTCATCTAAAAGGAGGGGCAAAAAATTATTTTCTTATATTTACACATATTTATATTAACATAGTTCATAATATGTTAATATCTCTTATATTCGCAGTTCATATATTATATATTCTTATAGTAAACCTAAAATACATACACATATTTTCTTTTATTAACATAAAACATATTAAATATAAAATAATGAAAAGACTAAAAAATTAATAAATTACTACCTTTGGGAAGGTAGAGAAATGAATGAAGGGAACAGAGAGACTATAGCTGACTATATTTTATTTTGTAGATTTGGAATCATTTAATATTTTGTATAATTATAAAAATTGAAAGCAAAAAAAGTGTACCAATTTGGTGACATAATCACCCAGAGAAATTTAATTATTTGACTATTCATCCCTAGTGCTATATTCCCTAAGAACTGATTTTAAAAAAGTCTTAACATGTTTACAGAAAACATTGACGGTAGTAGTGTTTATATTATAATTTTGAGACTGTGGCATGTGCCCCTTTGGACAAAACAGATGAGAAATCATGTCAGTTTCTTTGGTAACCGGGATTTTCAGTGTAGGTGCACCTGGCATATTGATGAGGTTAAGAAAAGTGTTAGTGGTTCTGAATGTGAATTGGCAGTATCAGTATGAACCCATGAAGTATTTTATCTTAAAAACATTTCATATCTCAGTTCACTGAAAAACAATAGAAAACCATGACCAATTCAGTAGCAAGGAGTACCCTAGCACTTCAAATGTGGTCTCTAAATAGGAAACCAGAGTTCCTTGGATGAACAGCTGATTAAGAATAACAAAACCTAAGAGGTATACACACACACACACACACACACACACACACACACACACACACACACCATACGCATAATATTAGGAGGAAAAAAGAGACATAATTACAGGTATAAAAGACATTTTTTAAATAACTTGAGAGAATATTTTTAACACTTCATGCCAATAATATTTTAGTCAATTATACTTTACCAAAATTAACTCTAATTTATGTACTTATTTAATATTTATTTATTTTTGGCTGCATTGGGTCTTCATTGCTGTGCACAGGCTTTCTCTAGTTGTGGCGAGAGGGGGCGTACTCTTCATTGTGGTGCGCGGACTTCTCACTGCGGCGGCTCCTCTTGTAGCGGAGCACAGGCTCCAGGTGCACAGGCTTCAGTAGTTGTGGCATGCAGGCTTCAGTAGTTGTGGCTCGCGGGCTCTAGAGTGCAGGCTCAGTCGTTGTGGCGCTCAGGCTTAGTTGCTCCATGGCATGTGGGATATTCCCGGACCAGGGCTCGAACCTGTGTCCCCGGCATTGGCAGGCAGATTCTTAACCACTGAGCCACCAGGGAAACCCCAAATTAGCTCTAATTAAAAAAAAAAAAAACTGAATAGACTAAAAAAATATACCTCATGTAGTCAAAACCCAGCTATTTAATTCAAAACTATAAGGATATATGTTAAAATATAGATTATTAACCTACACATGGTAAGATTATGGGTGGTTTTTATATGCTTCTTTTTGCCTAGAGGCACTTTTCATATATATACACATATGTATATATGTATAGATACATATATATAACATATATATATAAGTATATATACGTATCTATACATATATACACATACAGGTATACATATATGCGTATATACACACATACAGGTATATGTATATATGCGTATATATACACATACATACATATATGATGTCAAGAATAAGTAAATCAAAATAATAGAAATAATTTTTAAGACATTTTTTGATTTAATTTTGTTCCTTGTATTTTCTTAACTTATGCTATTTCTACGGTTTGGCTCACAACAGTCTATCCACAAGAAAGACATTGTTTGTCTCTCCTGGAACCTCAATCATGTTTAAACTTCTATCTGACAAGATTGTCCCACTTCATCCAGACGGTTCTGGCTCTCCACTCATCTTAGGCACCTAGAACACCATCCTGCTGGTCTCCCAGTTCACGTCTCACCTGGGAGTTCTGTCATCCCTAACCCTGGAGAAGGTGACTTTCCCACCTCTGTTCTTCATTAGCTGTAGCACCTTAGCCCAGTTCCTCACTTGTCCAAACCTCAGTTTCCTTATTTTCAAAAAGAGACAGCAACCTATGGTGAAGACGGGGTTTTCTGTAAAGCAACTAGCGTCTTTCCTGGTACAAAGTAGATACGGATTATACTGTGGTTAATTTCATTCTTGGCTTCAAAGGGACACAAGAGAGCATTTAGCACAGGTACCCTGACCAATCGTTAGCTGAGCAAAGTGTCACAGAAACACTAAGTGAAGACTATTGAGAAATACCAAAGCTGGAGGACACATATGTTTTCTTATTGCAGTGGCAGAACTTCCTTCCTACTTTTGTGAACCAGTATTGCATGAAGCATCACCGAGTGTGAGTGTGTGTGCATGTGGGTGTAAGCATATTTTTGAGCAAGCATCACACCCTCCCTCATCTAAAGATCCCTTATACCATGAGGCAAGGCCAAAAAAATTTAAAAAATAAATCTGCTTCCACACTTCCCCTCAGCATTCACCCTATATCAGGGAAAAGTTGGAGGCCAATGATAAGAAAAAGTTTACCTACATTAGAAACATTTGACCCCATCACAACATCAGCAAAAAAAAAAAAAACAAGGCCAGCCCACTGCATGCCCTCTCCCTGGAGGCCCAGACAATCTGCGTGTGGTAACAAAGCCTGATAAAAAATTGACACCATGCCACCTAGTTATGATTGCTCAGAGAAAACACCCCTTTCATAATAATCTTATTAGGACAAGAGAGTGGATTTTTTTGTCTCTCCTTTGTGAGGAGCAATTTATTTTTATGGATAGCAAAAAGAAATAAATTTTCCTGAAATGGTTCTTTGGTGGATCAGTGTTCATGCAGCTCATTCTGCGTTTATAGATAAGCAAAAGGTCAACTGAGTGTTACATCTTTTACGGTGAGTCAGTTAGGCGCTGCAACATGTGGTGTGGGGAGGGAGCTAGTTGGCAAATTCAACTGTTCTTCTACTTTCCTTTAGAGACTGGTTTGAGGGGAGATTTCTGTGCCAGGGACTGTCAGGGGAAACACCTATCAATCACCTGTCACAAGGTATTTGTTTTGGTGGTGGGATTTGATATTCTGTAGAAGATTAGGATGTATTGCTTTTGTCACCTGTGGAAAATATACAGATGATTTTTCAAGTGCGTGTTTGACAGACTCCAAAGGAGTGGCATATGTGTCTCTGATTAATGACTTCCTCCTGTGTTCCTGAGGCCACTGCAACATTTCATTAAACTGTAAAAGCAGGGACCTGTTTGGAGATAGTGGAGAGAATCTGGGTCCAGAGCCCGTTCTGGAAGAGAATGAGGGTTTCAGACCCAATTCCTCTCCAGACACACACGGTGTAAAATTGCAGTCAGCCCTCACTTGGGAGTGCCCTTGCTTTCCCAGTGACATTTCTCATTTGTTCAACAAATATTTAATTAGTAGGCACCATGCACAAGACTCTACATGCAGGACCCAGAGAAGACCCTGCCCTTAAAATGTTTAATTTCTAATAGAGACAGAAAGGAGGGTTAATTCAATAAGCATTTGAGTGTCTTTTGTATGCTAACTCACTAACTACTAAAAATTTAATAGGGAAAGAAGCAAGAGAGGACATTAATATTTAGCGAGAACCTATAATGGTCCAGACAATATATTAAGCATCAAACAAGATTTTTCTCAATTTTATCATTGTAAATATTTTATCTCCGTTCCCCACCCCGCCCCCATTCCCAGGTAAGAAAATTGAGACTCAAAGAGGTCTTGGCAATAAATGACGATATCAAAATCCAAACCCCCATCGTCTGGTCGCCACTGAAAGAGAAAGAAGGAGGTGGGATGAGGGCAGAAGGTAGGGATGGAATGTGGGTCAGAGGTGGGCATGCGCAGAAAGAGCTTCTCGGAGGAAGTGGAGTTGAACTGAGGGCTGGACAGGAACAGCATTGAAAAGCAAATCTTAGATAGGCTCTGAGGAAAAGGAAAAGGTGAAGTTGTTCTGGGCAGACAGCAGTGACCGTCTCTACACCCAGCCCGTGTGCTTTTTTGCTTTTTTTTTTTTTTGCGGTACGCGGGCCTCTCACTGTTGTGGCCTCTCCCGTTGCAGAGCACAGGCTCCGGACGCGCAGGCTCAGCGGCCATGGCTCACGGGCCCAGCCGCTCCGCGGCATGTGGGATCTTCCCAGACCGGGGCATGAAGCCGTGTCCCCTGCATCGGCAGGCGGACTCTCAACCACTGCGCCACCAGGGAAGCCCCCCGTGTGCTTTTTAATGTGGCAAAGAAACTAGTGAGAGGGAGCATTTTTTCCCTCCGCCAGACCCCGCCCAGTCTCAGGAAGGGATACAGGGTGTGATGGAAAGACCCTAGACAGAGGGCTAATAGGCTGCAGTGCCGACCACTCCTTTCTGAGCTCTTTTTGGTGGCCTCTGTAGTTGTCACTTCCTTCACCGTGGTCTTTTTTTATGTTTCTGCTGCCTCTCCCCTGGGGGGTCCCCAAGCCCAAGGCCAGCCGCAGCCTTCTGACTCAGCAACCTCTGGCACCACCTCCGTTCAGCCCTACCCAGGTGATCTCCAAACCTCTCTTCCAGCTTCACCGCCCCCCCCCCCCCCCCCCCCCCCCCCCCCCCCGCTCCTGACTTCCTGAAATGTCAGTTCTGACTGTGAGTCACTCGCGCGGGCTCTCTTTCTTACACATTCCTGTTCCCCCAGTTTAGTACAAGTCCGGATTCCATCCCACCTGGACTACAGTGGTCCGTTAATAGCCCCTCCTTCTGGTTCCTTCTTAAACGGTGGCCAGACATGCGTCTCTCATACTGTTCTGAGAGCTCTTATAGACCATCGCTGGTGCGGTTCCTCTTTGCGTTCCAAGCATCTATCGTTCTCTAAACTCTCGGTGACACTTGTGGGATGAACAGCTCATCCTATGCCCTCCAATCTGTTCTGCACACATCTGAAAATTCAACCACCTTTATAGACAGAATAAAGCTTAAATTCCATAACCTTCCATTTGAGGCCACTCACAAACTGGCCCTGGTTAACCCTTCCAGTCCTGTCTCTTACCACTCTCCAAAAGTAACTCATTATTACAGCCCATTTTGCCCCACCCCTTGCCCATCACACCTGTGGTTTCTCACCTCCTCTGCTGTATCCTCTCCTCCTCTCTTCCGAATAAAATCTCACTCATTTTACAAAGCAAAATTATAATCCCATCTCATCCACCAGCATTTCTAGATTTCCCTAGCCTTAAATCATCACTTCCTTTTCTGAACCCTATTGGCATTTAAGGTCTAAAACGCCATACATCTTTCCCCAGCTGCCCTTTCCTGTGAAGCATCCTCTGTGGGGCTCAGGCTTTTTTCTCTACTTGACTGTACATACTGTGAGAACCAGACCCCTGGCCTTCATGATATTTGCACCTCTGATGCGCTCTGCATGTACAGTAAGCTGAAGAAAGCTATCCTTGTCTTATCACCTCCCAGAATTCACAAACGATAATTCTTTGGAATGTACCCTTTCCTTCTTGCATGAGTCAGATTCCAGTCATTATTCAACACACATGTACAATGCAAGTCAACTCAGATCCCGCAAGCCAAGCCCTTGCAAGGCTTCTTTTGAGGTGGCCGTGTCTGTAGGGCACATACCTACTCTGACTAGCAAATGGGCTGGGTGTGTGACATTTCAACAGCAGGTTCAGTTGGGGACTGCGATTCAATTACAGGGTTTGATACCTGTAACGGGAGCCACTTGTTCTCTTTGAGTGACTTTTGGAAAAAAACAAAAAACAAAAGAAAACCAGCCTTCTTGTAATCAGAAGGTCTTGCTGAGTCAGCACTAGGCTTACGCTCCATTTATGTCATACCACTTCATACTAAAACTCATTTTATACTTTTGATACATTGTGGCTCAGAGAGTAAATGGTTTATGCCAGAACATGCTACCTGATGGATGGTACACTGACTTTCTCAGCTTAATTAAATATCTACCTGGAGGGATTACTGCCAAGCAGTGGCTGAAGCCTGAAATCCTACCCACCTGCTTCTGCATACTTCCTGCACCTGAATGGCCGGGCTGAAATGCCCCAAAGAAAGAAGGCTGTTGTTGTGAAAAGAGGTTGCATTACCTGCCTGTCCAGTGGAGTGAATTTTCATCACGCTGAAAATCTTAAGCTGAACAAGACTCTGGGATCCTTGCAAGGGGAGAAAGATGACTGGAAATTTCCACCAACTTTGCAAACTAATCCCTCCCCTGAACACTGATACAGGAGCAAACTGTCCCCTTCTTAACTGTCTTAAAAAGAAATACAGGAATTATGAAAGAGGCTGAAATTTCAATCTTAGCCGCTTTGCTTTTAACTCTTCAGGTACCTGCATAATTTCTCCCAGACAATCACCTTGTGTTTCAGAGACTCATGTCAGCATCAGTTGGCTCTCAAAGATTTTCAGATGCATGGACAGTTTGCTTACTGAAGGACCAATCTCTAGTTCCCACATGTTCACTCACTTTGCCTTCCAATAGGCCAATGGCAGCACCCTGGCCATGACAGCTTTCTCAGGGTGACACACAAGGAACTTGCTACCTTAAGATATGGGCAGTTAAATTTAATATTAAGGTCAAATGTATAACTCCAAGAAACTGTGTAATCATATACTGTTCCTAAATGAAAGATATTTTCATTCAAAGTACAAATTGCCCCAAATCTTGCCAGATGTTCAGATCCATGATAACCAAATCTATATCCTGCATCCACTTTTACTGATGGCTCAGTAACAATTTTGGCAAAGGTCATGATGACTGAGATCAGATGAACCAGACAGAATTCAAACCTGACACATGAGCCTTTGGAGAAGTCCCTTGCTGTCTTCATTTTCTCCTCTATAAAAAGAGGAAATAATACCTGATTCCCAGGACTGTGGTGAAAATTAGGGAGACAATGGTTCCACAGTGCTTTGTACCATGCCTGGCACATAGTAGGTTTAAACAAATGGTGCTTCATTTCTTCTTTCTTCCCCAGCATCGAATTAGATGGTATTCATATACTGCCAAAGGAGCTTGTTCATTTAGTTTGTGAACATTCCAATAATTTATTACCAATAAGTAACCAAAGGAAAAGTCATGGCTTACATGGCATATGGCTTTACTCAGAACACAATCAATTGTTGAATTTTTGCCTGGCTGTTGTATCAGGAAGCCATCATTCGTGAAGAGGTAAGAGAGACCGCTAAATAAAAAGTGAAAGCTTTGCATCGAATCTCTTTTTTCATTGAAGAAACGGGTGTTTTCTAAGTCAGTGCACATGTGTGTTTATTCACCATCCTTCTTTAATTTCATCACATCTGTCTTTCTCAATTGCTCAGCTGCAACCTAGTCTCAAATATTTTATGATACTTAATTTCAAGAAAATTGTTTCACCATGGTAGCAAAATAACAAGTGTAATGGAAAATATATTAACTATAATTCGTTACTGCACAGAACGTTGTCATCAATATTTATATAACGTGTAAGTGGAAAATCAAAGATAACTGAGACTGAGGCAGGGGTCATATATCAACACATACAGCGTTCCTTCCTGAGAGTGGGATTTTCGCTGCTTAAATTAGAGGAAAATATTCTGGGTTGTTTAATACAACATGTCTCCAACATATCTGAAAATCGCTCTCTAATCCAAGTGCAACCCATATTTCCCCATTAGATCAATTATTCTTACATTTTTTTAGTTAGAATATTTTATTTTTTTAATTAATTTTTATTGGAGTATAGTTGCTTTACAATGCTGTGTTAGCTTCCACTGCACAAGAAGACATACAGATGACCAACAAACACATGAAAAGATGCTCGACATCACTAGTTATTAGAGAAATGCAAATCAAACCTGAAATGAGGTATCACCTCAGACAAGTCAGAATGGCTATAACCAAAAAATCTACAACCAATAAATGCTGGAGAGGGTGTGGAGAAAAAGGAACCCTCTTGTGCTCTTGGTGGGAATGTAAATTGGTACAGCCACTATGGAGAACAGTATGGAAGTTCCTTAAAAAACTAAAAATAGAATTACTTACATTTTTAAAACAAGGTTGCCTTAGACTTCATTATCATGGTATAACAAATATGAAATATCAAAGAAGAGTGCCAGGGAGGAATAGGACCAAAAATTAAGGTCTCTTATACAGGTATTCAATTGTAATTATAAAAGAGGGATCATTGGATAAAAAACTGAGTTAAACTTTTGTTGAATCATAGTGAGTTGGTAAGGCCTTTTTCCATAACAGCTATTGAGACTCCAGACTACTTGTCATAAAGTAGTATCTTTGAAATCATCAACTCTGGAGGAAAATGTGTTATTTTGATAATGTTATGTTAAACCACCGTTGACATCTTGGGCAGAGACTCGAGTTCTGACCTATTTAAGCCACCCACTTTATGCCTGCCACTGTGACATTTGTTTGCTTTCAGTTAAGACAGGAAACGTGTTCATCTCAATTTCTAAATCACAAAGTATGCACTGAAACAAGTTTCTTCTTTACCAATCTATTTAATATGTTGTCTGGAATTAAGGTAAGTAATGAGATCGCAGAACACTGCTCAGTGGATATGAATCCATCCCTCCACTTTCCAAAGCAGGAATGATGATCAGCGTTTTATTAGGCAGCAACTATGCTTGTCATTTTCCATACATCACTTCATTTCCCCCTTGCAACAGCTGTTTGAGATACAAATTACCATACCATTTTATGGCTTAAAAAGCTAAAGTTTAGCAATGCTATGGAACTTGTCAAATGTCACACAAGACGTAGCAGAGGACTTCCCTGGTGGCGCAGTGGTTAAAAATCTACCTGCCAATGAAGGGGACACGGGTTCGAACGCTGGTCCCGGAAGATCCCACATGCCACGGAGCAACTAACCTGTGCGCCACAACTACTGAAGCCGGATCGCTTAGAGCCTGTGCTCCGCAACAAGAGAAGCCACCGCAGTGGGACGCCCACACACCACAACAAAGAGTAGCCCCCGCTCGCTGCAACTGGAGAAAGCCCATGCGCAGCAACGAAGACCCAACGCAGCCAAAAATAAATAAACTAATTAACTAAAAAAAAAAAAAAAAAATCTACTACATCTGATTCCTGTTAAAAAAAAAAAAAAGAAGGAGCAGAATCCGGATTCAAGCAGAGACATATTCAACTACAGAACTCTCATTCTTTCTCCTCCATCTGGCCACCTCCCTCAGAATTATTACAATGCGCTTCATATGGACAAAAGACTCCTCAGACGGCTGTTGATGGTTTATTTTCCCCGATGGCATTCCAGGGAATCTGCTCCAGAAATAGTTTTTAAAAGTAAACATACATTTATAGCAAAGAGGTGTTACATGAAGTATTTTCATTTGGAGAATGAAAACTACTTATGCTTACTCTGCCATTCCAATCTGGTCCTGCATTGTCTTTTTCTTCTCTACGTAGAAAAATTAGACTAGTGTGTGAACTCTGCAGCCACCAGTTTCCTAAAACTGTAACTCCTCAGAGAAGATGAATCACATCAAACATTGCTGACTGACAGCCTTTTAATCTCAGAACCAGCGCCTCAATTTCAGTAGTTGCCAAGACAAGAAAGAAGAAACATGAAGACTTTAGGGGGAAAGGTCATCCCCAGTGTTGCCAAGAGCTGAGTTTGCAAGCAGTGTTCATAAATAAGCTCAATTATGTTTACCTCCTCTGCACAGCTGGGTCATTCCACTGAGAGATGTTCCCCTCACCAGATGTGCTGATTCCTCAGTGCAATGAGTAGCTCGCAGTTTATCTGACACACATGTATTTAGTTCTGAGGGTCACTGCTCTCCCAGGTCAGCATTTTTCTCACTTCTCAAGTAAATCAGGCATGACAAACCAGTGTGTCATCCTTGCTTTTCTTTCTTCCAAATACGCTGTTCAATCAATACCAATTCCCAGTTGGTTACAACAAGGGAGAATTCTTTCACTCTGGGCTGGTGTGCTCCCTGTCTGGAGGCCTAATGATGGTTGAACAACATTGAATGGGTGTGTTAGAAATAACACATCTCCCTAATGGGATACACTGGGAAATAATCATCTTCCTTGAAGAGATACAAGCCCAGGAAGGGTAGGATGGAGCTCACACTCTTATAGAATATTTTCCCACCTAGTCTTTCATAGGCCCTCAGAAATATTTCTCAACAACTAGGTTGTAACTTACAGTTTTCTAACTAGATGGCACAATAGAATATTGACTTGAAATTCTTTGAATTAAATATAACTGCTTGGCACCTAAATAAGAATCCCTTAATAATTGAGATCTGCTCATAAATGCCCCCAGAAATGTAGGTAGTATAAATAGTTACCTATTAGCAACTGGCTTATTAAATCATCAAAAATATCAGAGATTTTGTACATCATACCTGAAACTAGTCCCAGCCACATCTAAAAAGTGGAATTGCAAATTATCGTGTTCCCTTTTGCAAAGATGTTTTTTATCACTATATGTCATTGTTACACACTGCATCTTTGCATTCCCTGCAGATCCATACACTGAAGGCCCAACCTCCAACATGACGGTACTTGGAGATGGGGCTTTTAGGAGGTGATCAGGTTACATTAAGTCATGAGGGTGGGGCCCTCTTGATGGGGTTATTAGCCCTAAGAGGAGGAAGAGAGATCCCTCTCTCTCCATGTTTACCCGCTGAAAAGGTGACACATGAGGAATTAGAGAGAAGTCAGCCATCTGCTGGAAGAAGGTCCTCACCAGGAACCAAATAGGCCAGCACCTTGATCTTAGACTTCCAGCCTCCAGAACTGTGAGAAATAAATCTTTGTTTAAACCATCTAGTCTATGGTATTTTTTTTGTGGCAGCCTGAGCTAGGACAGTCATAATATCCCTTCTAATCAAATTTAGCGAATACTATTTCCCACAAATAAGTGAAAAATCTTGAAGCAATGGGGTGAAGAGCTGTGTAAGGTCATGGTCCAGGCGGGGCCAGATTTAGAATGCTCAGTTGTCTCTTGATCAAAGTAGAACCCCTGAAGATGATTCTCACCACATTGCATCCCCAATTATATTTCTGTTCCAGAGCAGGAACAAACGTAGTGGGGTAGGTTTGGGGTAGAAATGCATGCCAAGTGACTGTGTCTGATGAAATCAGACTGAGAAGTTGTGGCCAGACAGATGTACTTCTGGGAGCCGTAGGACAGAAAGACCAAATTCAGGACAAGAATGCACAACCATTGTAATTATGCATGGAAAACTTTTTTTCTTCCCTTTCTTCCCAAAACATGTGTGTGAACATGAATGTACTCAGCACTTTTTAACCTGAAAGTGACCGAAACTCATTTGCAGCAGCTTAAACACCTCCCAGAAAGTGCTGGAGTGTGGTTTCAGGCATGCCACACCTGGACACTGTCTCCATGTCCTGGGTGCCTGAATCCCACCAGCCTTCAGTTCCATTTCCCCTGTGAGTTTTATTATCAGGCAACTTCTCCCCCAGTGGATGGAGAGAAGGGTACCAGAAGCCTCAGGTTTACAATCCAGACATAAGGGAGTGAGAGATCAGGGGCAGATGGTCATTGGCCAGGCTGGGTCATATGCACCCCTGACCAAGCCTGAGTAACCATGGGACAAATCTTGGACCTGTCCCTACCCAATAGGCTGGGATTTGAAGACAGCCACCCTGACAGTCTAGGAGAGGGGCAGTTCCCACAGAAAAGTGGTGCTCTCCCCGTGTGGGAGGAAAGTTGCTTCAATTACTTACCAACAGATGGCTATCACTTAACCTCTTTCTGTTTAAGCTGCTTTGTTTGATTGTATTATATGCATCTTATCTGAATTCTGTATAGTCTTCTAACATTGAATATCATGTAAAACTGTATGATGTGCTACAAACTCCATTCAAAATACATTAGGTTAAGCTGTAATGAAAGCTCTAAAGTACTTGTTAAAAACTGCTCCACTGAATGTTTAAATTTATGCTTTTCTCATCAAAATGTACAGCTTCCTATGTAAATTTATATGTATATTTGTGTACATATGTGTGTGTATCTAGGTACACATAGATCCCATAGAATTTGCTAGAAACCAAGCTTCCTCCTTTCCCTGCCCCTCTCCTATCACTTTTCCATCCTTCCCGACCAGCCGCTGTTCTAAGAGCTGGGAATACAGCCTTGAACCAGAGAGACGAACGCCTTGCCTCATGTAACTTGCTTTATGGAGGTAGAAGCGGAGAAGCAAATAAACAAACTAGAATTTATGAGTAATGTCATCTGGTGTCTGTCTCCCATAAAGCTGCTATCCAAGGTTTTTAAAAAGTCTGGCCTCACTGGTGGTGGGGGTCCCTTGCGAGTGTTGTGGACGGAGAGGAGTCCAGGCATTCTCCTCACACTCCTGGAGCTTCTTCTCATGGGCAGCTACTCCCGCCCCAGGGCACTGTGCCTGATGCTCGCCCGGCAGCCTTCCTCTTCCCTTGAACAAGCTTCAGTTTTAAGGATACTGCGTCAGCTTTAAACCAACCTCAGGATGCAAGGTCTTTCTACTTAGAGAAAAACTGCCCTGGTTGAGTAACTGTCCTGCGTTCTTGTTAGATATGATGTTTATTTCCTCCGTCCAAAATAAATTCTCTAAATTGTTTCTTGTGTCTTTTCATCACTTTACACCTGCACATTTGTTGTTGTCATTGTTGTTTCGGACTGAACCAAAAAGCTAAGACTGTGGACATGACTAAATTACTAACATACAGCTCAAAGTCAGTGCAGAGTCAGTTGGCAGGGGCTTTGCCTGTTTTGTGGATAAGTGTACCCAAGTGGTAAGAATGATCCTCAAGGGACTTCCCTGGTGGTCCGGTGGTTAAGACTTCGCCTTCCAGTGCAGGGGGTGCAGGTTCAATCCCTGGTTGGAGAGCTAAGGTCCCACATGTCTTGGGGCCAAAAAAACAAAACATAAAACAGAAGCAATATTGTAACAAATTCAATAAACACTTTAAAAATAATCCACATCAAAACATCTTAAAAAAAAAAAAAAGAATGCTCCTCAATGTTTGTAGAATGAATGAACTACCGAAAGTCCCCAGTGATGAAAATATGACTTTCAGCTGCAACTTTAATGACTTATGATAATTCTGCACTTGACGAAGTTGAACCCACTCCCTCCCTGTCCACATACTTCTTCATCATAGTCACCCCCTTAAGGCTAGTTCCCCCAGTGGCTGCTCCCCCCACCCCCTCTGGCTAGGGGGTTGCAAATCTGTTGCCTCCAGTACTATTATTTTAAAATGTATACAAATATAAATATGTGTGTGCAATCAGAGTTGTTTGTTGTATTCAAATCCCCTTCCATGTTTGTGCATAATGTCATATATATCCTATAATGCTTCAAAGTATGATTTTTGATGCTTTTCTGTTTCAATTCATTGTATCATTGCATTTTAATATCCAGGAAGAATTCAGAATCTCTGGGGGGAAAAAAAGGCATAGAAAACAATATAAGCCTCAGAACCTTGTGAGGTTTGCTGTATATATCCCACAACACCCGTCTTCAGAATAATGCAGCTAAGCCTTTATCAATGCTTTTTCAGGTTTTTGCAGTTTGAGCATAATCTCTCTGGAATGTGCTAAATCTTATCCTCCACATGACCTTGTAAGAAACCAGAGTATTCACAGATTCAGCACGGGAGGTGCTCGGCAACCTGTTTCAAAAGCTCTGGGTAGAAATTTGCAGGGATTAAAAGGAGTGGATGATTTCAATTAAATGGTCCTCAGAACCTGGTGTTAGCCATGTATCTTTAGGATCAAAATATAGCAGTTATTACACATACACAGACACACACACACACACACACACACACACACACACACAGCCTGCTTGGTATATCACAAAAAAAGGAGATAAAATCTTAGATTTCTACTGTGGCCACTTTCCTCCCTCTCTGCTCCCACTTGGGGCAGAGAGCTTCATCTTTCAGACCATGCCTGTCTAGAGCTACACTTTCTGGACTTCCTTCCCAGTTCTGAGAACTTGGCTAGTTACTACCTTTATTTCTCAGCTTCCTCATTGGTAAAATGGGGTTAATCACAACCTGTATCTCAGAGAGTTGTCAGGATTAAATGAGCAAATTCACATGAAAGGGCTTAGCACATAGTGAGCCTGGACCCTCAGCACCCAGGAAGACTTCAACAAATGCAAAGCCTTTGGAGTTGTAATGAAAACCTTCCCTCTTTTCCGAGAACTAATGTGCAGAGTTTGGGATGAGGGATGTAGGAGGTTTTATGGGGAGAATAATCTGGAAACTGGACGTGATTAAAAATCTAAAAGTAATAATTTGGTGGTAAAATAGTTCTGGACTAAGAGTCAAGAGGTCTAGATTTAGCTCTGGCTCTATGGCTAATTAATGATGTGACTTGAGCTGAACAAATAACTCTGGGCACTTACCATTTGCCAGATACTGAGGATTCAGAGGCCAATAAAACACCATCCCTGTGCTCCAGACATTCACAGACCTGTAGAAGAGAAAATTATGTGAATGCTGAAATAAAATACTATGTGATCCACACAATCAAACAGTTATAGAAAAGGGAATAATTTTTATATTCCCTGGAGTTAACTGATGTGAGCACAACTTAGAGGGTGGAGCCAGATAGATATGGGTTAAAAACTCAAACCAGTATCTTAGAGTCAAGTGAAATTGGATAAGTTATTTACCCTGCTTTGAGCCTCGGTTTCCGTTTTTGTAAACTACCTGTTCTGTATGATTCTTAGACATTAGAAATAATACATATAAAGCATCCAGCCAGGATTGTTAACGTAAGTGTTGGGCACATGGTAGAAACACAGATGAACGTCCTTTCCCCTCTTAAACCTTTTTCAGTCCTCACATTCTAAGTCTCTATGCATCAGGCCCAAAGGAATGTTATATCGTCACCTCCAAGTGCAGTTTTAGAAGATGCTATGAACTTTTCTGGAACTGAAAGTTTAATGTGGAAAGTTTCATGCATAGTTTTTGGTTCAGGTAGAGAGCCTGGGTGAATAAAGATATGAATATATTTCTAAATTTCACCAGCTCTTCTGCTAAGGCAAGGCAAAGGTTAGTCATTTGTTCTGCCTTTTACTTCTCTTTCATTTCTTGTGGGAAGTTATTCCAACCAACAAATTATCATCAATGCTATTTTCTCCTTCTTGGTGGGAGAGACATGCCACCCCTCAGGATAAGCCTGATGAGAAAACATTGTCTCTCTCTAGAGAAAATTCCAATTCTCTCACCCCACCCAAACCAAGGGAGACTCCCTTACCTGAATTGGGAAACCAAAATTCCAAACTGTAGTCTTATTCACAGGCTCTTGCCAGTTTGAAAACTCAACTGGATTGCAGAAAGGAGCCCACATTCTACCATCATAAAACTATAAAGGAGAAGGATGCTCAGTGATCATTTGGTCCTTCCTATCCCTGCAAATGAGGAAACTCAGACCAGGAGAGATGCAATGACTTGTCTCATGGTTAGCTTAGAAACAGGGTCAGGAATTTGAACTCCAGACTCCTAGACAGTACTCTCCCCCCACACACTCAGTCTTTTCAAGTAATCAAATCAACATAAAGGCCAACATAAAAATCCAAATGTAATAAAACACATTTAGTCTTCCAATTGCATTTTCTGGAAACCTCTGATAAATGCAAAACTGACACAGAGGAGGAGAAAAAAAAAGAAAATTAAAAACAAATGTACATAAGGTTAAGTCATATGTTCCCTCTAGGAAGACGTTTGCTATTTTTCATTAATTTCCATGAAGCCCATGAACATCATGGGGTTTGGGATTAGATAAATATTAATTATGAGAAAAGTGGAAGTGTTCTGGGATTGTGAAGAGAATGAAATGTTGTATCCCTTCATTTCAGTGACAATATAAAATATAAAGAGACATTAGGTAAAAACTAAGAAAATCTGAATAAAGTATGGACTTTAGTTAATAATAATGTATCAATACTTGTTCATTAATTATGACATATGTGCCATACTAATTTAAGATGTTAATAATAGGGGAAACTGGATGTAGGGCATATTGAAACTCTTGGTGCTCTCTTTTCCATTTTTCTATAAATCTAAAACTGTTCTAAAAGTAAAGCTTATTTTAAAAAATAAAATAGAAAATAAACAAGTAGGAAAACTTCCACGTGTCTTCCACCATGCTCTTAGATCTTGAATCATCACAATTAATTCTAAGCTAGAATGGAAACTTAGGAGTGCTTAAATGGCATGAGAGATCACATATAAATGAATTTGTATTTCAGGCTATATGCAAGGTAAATGCAGGTGAAGTCTGAGTATCTGTTTTTCTTCTAACCTCACTCCATCACAGTATATTGGATGGAGTGAAGCTCCATCCTTCAGGATGCTGAGCACTTTATGTACAAGTTTTCCCTAATCCTCAGGACAACTTTCTGAGGTATACATTATCATCCTTATTTTGTCAGTGAAAAAATTATGTTCAGAGAAGGCAGGAGATCTGCTTAAAGTTTTTCAGATACAATAAAGTTTATTCAAGATTTGTTTCCCATCTCCAGATTACTTTCCTTAAATATTTGATGTCCTTTCCTCTTCTTACTGTCAATGAACATAGACACAATTTTCTAAAGAGCTGGACAAAATACGAGATAGCTGTTAATAGTTTTTAGTCGTTATGTCTCTTTAGAGCCTTCCTGGATGTGAGTGTCTCAGAGCTTCTTCTGTTTTTTTTAAAGACCTTGACAATATTGAAAAGTAATGATAAGGCAGTTTGTATGTAGAATGTCTCTTGACTGGGATTGGGATTTGTCTGATGTTTCTCTCATGATTATAATGGGTTTAAGGGTTTTGTGAAGGAAGGTCACACAGATAACATGCCATTTTCATTATATCATCGTATCAAGGGTACTTACTATCAATTTGATGTATTACTACTGATGTTGACCTTGATCACCTGGTTGAGGTAGTATTCATCAGGTTTCTCCACTGTAAAGTTACTCATTTTCTCTTTTTCTATATGGTACTCTTTGGAAAAAATAACCACATGCAACCTGCTCTTAGGTGAGATTTATGCTCCACACACTTGAGGATAGAATATCTATATAAATTATTTGGAATTCTTCAATATAGGAGATTTATGTATTCTTAACCATTTATTTATTTATGCAATCATTTATTTATATCAGTATGAAGTCATGGATATTTATTTTACACTTGGGTTATAATCCAATACTACTTTATTTTGTTGCTCAAATAATCCCAGCTGTGCCATTGGGGAGATCTTTCAGCAGGCTTACATGTCTTTTCAAATAATCCCCATATTGTGATTTTTTTTCTTTTTGACAGTTTTCTTACTTTTTAGCATTACAAGATGTTCTAGGCTTGTCTTGTATATTTCCTGCCCCAGAAACTAGAATCTTCTATTTCTGCAAGAAACCCTGGGTCCTTTCTTTGGAGAATGTTATTAGAAACAAAGACCTGGCTACTAGGTGTATCCTAACTAGTGCATATATGCATATCCGTAAATATTTCTATATGTGACCACAAGCTAAACATGAGTTCATACTGATGTCTCCAACTCCATTCCACTTTCATGTCCATTATGACATGGTTCATTCTAGCCATGCTCCCCTTGCTTTTCTATAAACTCCTATTTGAACAGTGAGAAGCCTGGCTTTCACTGGCCACCACCCATTTACTTAATTATGCAAATCCAGGATACATGTAGAGTGGTATCAGTATTGTTAATACCTACCCCAATGGAAACCAGCTTTATCAACTAAAGTACAGCAGTTGTATATGGTTTCTTTTGCCCTTAGTCTTACAGACTCCACTTATTTCCATCATTATTTAGGTCAGCACTTTCCTCCCACAACCTTCAGTGATGTTGCTTCACACATTTGTAATATGGTTAGATTCTTTTGTCACTTTCTGTATTCTATCCTGGGATCCTCTGGCTTCCTAAATGATCTATTTTTAAGTTGCATGCATGAAGGTCTGTTTCTTGTGCTGTAAAGTACTATGGTTTTGATAAAAGTATAGTGTGGTTTCATTGCTCTAAAAAAATCTCTTGTATTTCACATATTTAACACACCACTGAACACTCCTGCCTCCCCCAGCCTGGAATCCCTGGAAACCACTGATCTTTTAACTGTCACTGTGGTATTGTCTTTTCAATTGCCATAAAATTGGAACCACAAAGTACTTAGCCTTTTCACACTGGATTCTTTAATTTAGCAATCTGCATGTAAGGTTCTTCTGTGTGGCTTTTTTTGTAGCTTAATAGCTCATTTATTTTTATTGCTGAGTAATATTCCATTGTGTGAATGTTTGTTATCTACTCACCTATTGGAGACATTTTAGTTGCTTTTAGTTTCAGGCAATTATGAATAATGCTATTATACATATTTGTAGGCAGGTGTTTGTGTGGGCATAAATTTTCAAATCAGTTGGGTAAATACCAGGGAGCAGGATTTCTGGATCATAACGTAAGATAATGGCTTTCTAAGAAATTGTCAAACTCTCCTCCAAAATGACTGTATCATTTTGCATTTCCAGTAACAATAAATGATATTTCCTCTTGATTTGTATCCTCTGCAGCATTTGGTATTTTCATTTTTTTGGATTTTAGCCAATTTAATAGGTATGTAGTCGTAGCTCACTGTTGTTTTAATTCACAGTTCTCTGATGATACATGATGATTTCTGTTACTGATCTCTAGTTTAATTCCATTGTCATCTGAGGACATATTTCGTGTGGTTTCTGCTTTAAAAAAAATTAATGTGTGTTTTATGGCCTAGAATGTGGTCTATTTGTTGAATGGTCCATGTGAGCCTGACAAGAATGTTTATTCTGCTATTGTTACACGGTATATTCTGTAAATGTCAATTAGATGAAGTTGACTGATAGTGCTGTTAAGGTCAACTTGCTGATTTTGTGCCTTTTTGATTTATCATTATTGAAAGAGGGAAGTTGAAGTCTACAGCTATAATAGTGAATTTTTACATTTCTCCTCAAGGTTCTGTCATTTTTTCACCTCACATATTTTGATGCTCTGTTATTAGGCACATACGTGTTCAGAATTGTTATACCTTCTTGGAGACTTAACCCCTTTATCATTGTGTAACACTTCTCTTTATCCCTGATAACTTTCCTTATTCTGAAGTTTGCTTTGTCTGAAATTAATACAGATACTCTGGCTTTCTTTTAATTGGTGTTAGCATGGTATGTCATTAGCATGGTATATTTTCTTCCATCCCTTTACTTTTAACATATTGGTGTCTTTATACTTAAAGTGGGTTTCTTGGAGATGACATATAGTTGTATTTTGGGTTTTTTATCCACTCTGGAATCACATATCTTTAAGTTGATGAATTTAGATGATTCAAGTTTTAAATTATTATTGATACAGTTGGATTGATATCTATCATATTTGTAACTGCTTTCCATTTGTTCTTTATTTCTCTTTCTCTTAATTTTCTGCCTGCTCTGGTTTTAATTGGGCATTTTATATGACCTTAGAATGGGAACTTCACTCACCTAATTGGAAACCTAAATACAACAAGAATAGTGGATCCTGGGGGAGCAGGGGCCAAATGGCAGCAATCAACACCAAAGGCAAAGCGGGTCTGGTTACTGTAATGGGCAGCAGAGTCAGAGCAGCAATCAGAAGGGCTTGGATGTGGGGGAGTAAAATGATAGCAAAGAGACATGGAAAATTTTTAGAGGATGAAACTGTTCTGTATCTTTCTCATGGTTGTGTGCATATAACTGTATATATTTGTCAAAACTCACTGGACTCTGTACTTTAAAGAGGTAAATTTTTCTGTATGTAAACTATAATTCAATAAGCCAGACTTAAAAACCACACTGATAAAAGTGGTGCAAAGGAAATAAAATAACCTTAGGATTCAGAAATATTTGAGTGTGGTTACCAGCCTCTCTGCTTATGACCTCTGTCATTTGACCATTCATCTACTGATTCATCTATCCATCCTTCTATTCAATCAAAAATTAAAAAATATTCTATGTGTTGGAGATGATTAATTAACTAGGACAAGGAAAATCATTGCCCTCTAGATCTAGTATATTTGAACTAATGTCTGAATAATGAGAAGGAGCAACCCAGGAGACCATCTGGGAAATGCATTATAGGCAAAGATAAAAACAAGCAGTGGAAAGATGTGGGAGCAAACATGACATGTTTGAAAGTTGTGTAGAGCACCAGTGTGGCTATAATGAATGAGCTAAGAAGTGGAAGGAGATGAAATCACAGAAGATGTAGTTACCAGACCAAACAGAGATGCATCCATGGGCTCTGATAAACCGGGGTTTTATTCTGAGAACAATGGTAAGCCACTAAAAGACATTAAGCCAGATAGGTCACATGTTCAGATATATGTTTTAAAATGTAATATTCTAGCAAATGTATGGAGAATTGCTTGTGGCAGGTGGGCAAAGGACACCTTTGGAAGTAGGGATTGAATGAAAATTGATGGATTGGACAGGATAAGTGAGAAAAAGAGGATGTCTTAAGATTCTTCACTGAACCTACTTGATTTTTTTTTATTTTATTAAATGAAATGAGTAATATGTATTTCACAATCTTATTGAGAGGATTACTTGGAACAATAAAAGTAAAATACTGAGTCTACCACAGATTAGGTGCCCAAAAATTATTTGCTAATTTTTGTCCAACAGTATTTTATCAATATGAATGTCGATAAGATTTCTGTCCTTTAGAAAACATTCAAGAACCCAATGTTTTATTTACTGCCAAATCTCAGGTTCTGGTGCCCTAGTGCTCTAAGGCCTAATTACCATCCAATTTGAAATAAGTAAATAATAGCTAAATAGAATTGAAGGATTGGCTTCTGGGCCGTGGGTTTGGGGGGCAGATATCCCTTGTGTTGGATCAGAAATGGGGGTCTTGTTTCTAAAAGACAAGAGCTATTTCATACAGCCCCACTTCTCACTTAGTACTTATTAAAATATAAATACTGCTCTGGTGTCTAATTCTTTCATTTAAAAGAAGGCAAATTAAACTTTATGGAGAAACTAGTAAAAATAAATATCATCAATGTCTTATATACTAGATTTTCCTCCTGAGAACCTTTTACTTTTTTAGTATAAATCTGTATATATATATATATATATATATATATATATATATATATATGTACTTAATTCCACAGAATCATAACCAGGTTCTGATAATTTGATTTTCAGTGTAATAGCCTTATGATCATGATGAAGGGCTTACCAATTTCTCCCAGACATGGTTGATTTACTCCCTAAAGTCTCTGAGGCAACATATGCCTTCAGTAATTTTTTACACTTTTATTTATTCATTACTGCAATCCTCTTTCTATTTATAGGATATTTCTGAGGGTCAGTGGAATGATCCATTAGGATGACTACATCAATAAAGCCTCAAGTAGCAAATGGATATAATAAATGTTATATTACTTGAGTTGATGAAGAAAAAAACAGCAAACTTGTAGATTCATAGAGATTATGCCATCTGATAAATGGAAGGAAAATAAGAATAACATATTAACAGAGAATCAGAGAAATATTGGGCACCATTAAGAATGACAAATCTACATAAATGGAGTCACAGATGGAGAAGAGAGGAAAAAGAGAAGGAAAATTACTTAAAGAAATAATAATTGGAAATGTCCAGATCTGATGAAAAATATTAATCTTCATAACCAAAAAGCTCAATGAACTCCAAGTAGGATAAACGCAAAGAAATTTACACACACACACATCATAGTAAAAATGTTTAAAGTCAAAGACAAAGAGAAAATCTTGAAAACAGCAAGAGAAAAAAGATTCATCACATACAAGGAAATCCCAATGAGGTCAACAGCTGACTTTTCAAGAAAAATGGAGGCCAGAACACAATAGGATAACATTATCTGAAGTGATGCAGAAAATGGAAAACAGTCAACCAAGAATTATATCCAGAAAAATAATGCTTTAAAAAATTAAGGCAAATAAAAATATTCTGAGGTAAATTAAAAACTGAGAGAATGCATTGATAGCAGATCAATCTTACAAGAAACACTAAAGGAATTTCCTCAGTCTAAAAGCGAATAACACTAGAGAAAAAATTGAATTCACATGAAAAAAGGAAGTGCATCAGTTAACGTAACTGTGCAAATAATTGTAAAATACAATATAATTGCATAATACACTATAATTGCATATTTGTTCTCCTTTTTTGTCTTATTTGATTTAAAAATCAATTCCTTAAACAACAATAACACTGTTGGTTCTATGATATACATAAATGTAATATATCAGAAGAAAGTACAAAGGAAACAGATGGGAACAAATTTGTCCTGGAGTAATAAAATGACACTGTACTGTAACTCAAATTCACTTAATATAACAGAACTATAAATATATCCTTGGTACCTTTTCTTGCCCCAGCTTCTTTGATATACTTAAAATTATATAGAGTGATAAACATAATGTATTGATGGGTTTATTTTATATGTAGATATAATATCTATAACAATACCAACAAAAAAAGAAAGCAAGAGGAAGGAATAGAGCAATAGAAATACCAGACAAAATAGACTTTAAAATTTTTAAAAGATTATTGGAGAGAAATAGGAATATTTTATAATGAAAACCTGGCCAATCAATCAGGACGATATAACAATAATATATAGATGTGCACATTTTAAAAGGGCCTCAAAATACATTAAGCAATACTGAAAGAATTGAAAAAAAATTAGAAAATTCAACAATAACAGTGGGAAACTAAAATGCCCCAGTTTCAATAATGCATAGAACAACTAGAGAGAAAACTAACAAGGAAATGGGAGACTTGAAACACACTGTAAACCAAATAGACATAACAGACATCTATAAAACAGCTATACCTAAGAAAAACAGAATAAACATTCTTCTCAAGTGCACTTGGACATTCTCCAGGACAGCCCCTATCCTAGGACATAAAACAAGTCCCAATAAATTGGAAAAGATTGAAATAACGCAAAACATGTTCTCCAACTGCAACGGAATAAAATTAGAAATACATGACAGGACTGCAGTGTACAGCATGACTGTGAGGAGCTCCATGGACCCACTCTCCAGTAAAACTGAGGAAAATTATTAAAAAAAAAATTCAGAGCTCTAGGAATGCTCCTAAAGCATATATAGAACATGAAAAAAAAATTAATCAAGAAAATCTATTAAAATTTAGTAAGAACAGCAAGAGTCTCTGGTATCTAAGTAGAGACCCTCTCTTTTCTGAAAGCCCTCCTGACACAGTGAGAAAGTCTGCTGCGTACTGGAGTTCCCTCTCACTCCAGCTCTCAGTCAGAGGTACCTTCCAGGGAGAGGGCAAGACATCAGCATTTCTCCCTCTGCCCCCAGTTACCAGTGCTGAGGCCAAGTTCTGGGTGGGTGCATGTTGTAACACATTAGTCCATAATGAATCTCAAAAATAGAGGGAGAAAGAGAGAGAGGAAGGGAAACCAAAAGCTATTCTTTGCAGATAAAGCCAGGTAATAAAGGTAAAATAAATGCTAGAATTGAAAACTCATTCTGCTTGAACCACCAAAGTAATAATGAATTGGGCAAGGAACATCAGTGGATAATAAAACCATTCTGTGAAATGTTGTTGGAGAACATTAGAGTCAGATGGTGACATAAATCAGCCCACAGATTACTTATTAATTTGAAAGAGGGAAATAAAAAGACTTTACAATGAGGAACCTTGTCAATCACTACATTTTAACAAAATATGCTAAACTGAGGCTTACTAAGGTGAGAAATCTCACATCAGGACCTCACCTAAGAAGACACAGCATCACCTAAGAATGCTCTTGCCAAAATATGTTCAATCCAAGGCAAAGCAAACTTCCAGACCTCACTTTCATTTATGGAAAATATAGAGATTGAAGACTAAATAAAATGATACATGGATGAAATAATGAGAACCAGACTGTGAGTCATTTTATATGATGAAAGGTTTGGACCCCCAAAAAAGTCAATGTTAAAGAAAATGTAGAGGGAATATTCCAGAATAAAAGAAGTTAAAGAAATATTAGAAGCAAGTGAAATAAGTGAACTTTGATGGCATACTGGTTAAAAAAAATCTCAACTATAAAATGTATTTGGGGGACATTGGAACATTTCAATAGAGACTAAATCCTAGTTTATACTGTATATTATTGCAATAATTTTACTTAAGTGCATTAACAATATTGTTATAAAGTATGTAAAGAATGTCATCATTTTCAGAAGATACAGACTTAAGTATTTAGAGAAGAGGTGTCATGATATCTTCAACATAATTAACATAATCTATTGCGAGAAATAGATATAAATAGAAAGAGATAGGAAATAAACAGTTGTGACAGCATGTTTACAATTACTGAATCTAGGAGTAGGGCATGTGAGAATTCATTCTACTGTTTTTTCTAAATTGTACAAATGGAAATTTTCATAAAATAAAGTTGAGAGAATTGCATATGTTTGAAATGTTAGAAAACAGACTTATAAATAGCTCAAGAAATAAATCACAAAGGAAATTAGAAAAATACTTAGAATTGATTGATACCAAACCAATACTGAGCAGTAAGAACAAGAAAAATACTGTCCTCCTGCAGGCTGGCATCCCCTAACAGAGGTTGGTTGCATACAAAGCTCTAGAAAACTGCCCAGGCTCAGAACTTTAGGCCAACCAGGGTTCAGGTCCCAGTCCCAGAATTATGCCCAAGGAAGAACTGGTGCTTACCCAGCCATGAGCATGGAAAAGGCAAGATAGGACTGGAGAATGGGTCCTCCCATATCATATTGCTATTGAGTCCCAGCTCCTAATCCCAACAACGTAAGAGCCAGTACTTTCCTAGTTTGTATACCCAAGACTTGGGTTCCCCCTCCCAGATTGTGACATCTGAGCATTCCAGATTGCTGTGAGCAGCGACGGGAGAGGATACAGATGTGAGAGACCTGCATTCCTGATCCTATCCTGCCCGATGATTTTTTCCAAACGTGCGCAGTCCAGCAGCCTGACATACATGCTGCTTGGCCATTACTTGCATGAAAGATATTAAAATTTATGAGATAGAGCTAATGCAATATTTAAAGGAAATGTATAGCTTGAGCAGATTGTATTAAAACAAAACCTGAGACAGAAGACCTTCAAGATGGCAGAGGAGTAAGACACGGAGATCAACTTCCTCCTAACAAACACATCAAATATATATCTACACGTGGAACTACTCCTACAGAACACCTACTGAACACTGGCAAGACCTCAGACTTCCCCAAAGGCAAGAAAATCCCTACGTACCTGGGTAGGGCAAAAGAAAAAAGAAAAAACAGAGATGAAAGAATAGGGACAGGACCTGCACTTCTGGGAGGGAGCTGTGAAGGAGGAAAAGTTTCCAAACAGTAGGAAGCCCCTTCACTGGCAGAGATGGTGGGGGGAAGCTTCAGAGCCAAGGAGAGTGAAGCAACAGGAGTGCAGAGGGCAAAGTGGAGACATTCTCACACATTCCCACACAGAGGATTGGTGCTGACCAGCACTCACCAGCCTGAGAGGCTTGTCTGCTCACCACCGGGGTGGGTGGGGGCTGAGAGCTGAGGCTCAGGCTTCGGGGTTCAGATCCCAGAGAAAGTACTGGGGTTGGCTGCATGAACACAGCCTGAAGTGGGCTACTGCACCACAGCTAACTGGGAGGGAGTCCGGGAAAAAGTTTGGAACTGTCTAAGAGTCAAGAGACCATTGTTTCAGGGTGTGCAAGGAGAGGAGATTCAGAACACCATCTAAACGAGCTTGAGAGATGGGCACAAGCTGCAGCTATCAGCATGGACACCAGAGATGGGCATGAAATGCTAAGGCTGCTCTTGTACCCACCAAGAATACTGTGTGCAAGCGCAGGTCACTATCCATAGCTCCCTTCCTGAGAGCCTGAGCAGCCTGCCACTCAGGGTCCTGTGATCTAGGGATAATTTCCCAGAAGAAAACACAGCATGCCTCAGGCTGTTGCAATGTCATGTTGGTCTCTGGTGCCGCAGGCTTGCCTCACATTCTGTACCCATCCCTCCCCTTGGCCTGAGTGAGCCAGAGCCCCCTAATCAGCCGCTCCTTTAACTCCCTCCTGTCTGGATGAAGAACAGATGACAGAGGGTGACCTACATGCAGAGGTGGGGCCAAACCCAAAGCTGAACCCCAGGAGTTGTGCGAACAAAGAAAGGAAAGGGAAATTTCTCCGTGCAGCCTCAGGAGCAGTGGATTAAATCTCCACAATCAACTTGATGTACTCTGCATCTGTTGAATACCTGACTAGACAAAGAATCATCCCACAATTGAGACAGTGGACTTTGGGAGCAACTTTAGACTTGGGGTTTGCTGTCTGTGACAGACTAGTTTCTGATTTTTATGTTTATCTTAGTATAGTTTTTAGCACTGTTATCATTGGTGGATTTGGTTACTGGTTTCATTGCTCTTCTTTTTATTACTTTTAAATTTTTTTATTACAATAAATATTTTTCATTTTAGTAACTTTATTTTATTTATTTATTTTTCTTTCTCTTTTTCTTCTAAGCCGTGTGACTGACAGGGTCTTGGTGTGCTGGCCGGATGTCAGGCCTGAACCTCTGAGGTGGGAGAGCCGAGTTCAGGACATTGGACCACCAGAGACTTTCCAGCCACAAGTAATATCAATCAGCAAAACTCTCCCAGAGATCTGTGTCTCAATGTACAGACCCAGCTCCACTCAACAGCCAGAAAGCTCCAGTGCTGGACACCACATGAAAAGCAAACAGCAAGACAGGAACACAATGCCACCCATTAGCAGAGGGGGTGCCTAAAATCATACTAAGTTCACAGGCACCCGAAAACACACCACCTGACGTGGTCTTGCCCACCAGAAAGACAAGATCCAGCCTCATCCACCGGAACACAGGCACCAGTCCCGTCCACCAGGAAGCCTACACAACCCACTGAAACAACCTTACCCAATGGGGACAGACACCAAAAACAATGGGAATTATGCACCTGCAGCCTGCAAAAATGAGACCCCAAACACAGTAAGTTAAGCAAAATGAGAAGACAGAGAAATACACAGCAGATGAAGAGGCAGAGTAAAAACCCAGCAGACCAAACAAATGAAGAGGAAATAGGCAGTCTACTTGAAAAAGAATTCAGAGTAATGATAGTAAAGATGATCCAAAATCTTGGAAATAGAATGGAGAAACTACAAGAAACATTTAACAAGGACCTAGAGGAACTAAAGAGCAAACCAACAATGATGAAAACACAATAAATGAAATTAAAAATTCTCTAGAAGGAATCAATAGCAGAATAACTGAGGCAGAAAAATGGATAAGTGACCTGAAAGATAAAATAGTGGAAATAACTACTGCAGAGCAGAATAAAGAAAGAAGAATGAAAAGAATTGAGGACATTCTCAGAGACCTCTGGGACAATATTAAATGCACCAACATTCGAAATATAAGGGTCCCAGAAGAAGAAAAAAGAACGGGACTAAGAAAATATTTGAAGAGTTTATAGTTGAAAACTTCCCTAATATGGGAAAGGAAATAGTTAATCAAGTCCAGGAAGCACAGAGAGTCCCTTACAGAATAAATCAAAGGAGAAACATGCAAAGACATGTACTGATCAAACTATCAAAAATTAAATACAAAGAAAAACATTAAAAGCTGCAAGGGAAAAGCAACAAATAACATACAAGGGAATCCCCATAAGGTTAACAGCTGACCTTTCAGCAGAAACTCTGCAAGCCAGAAGGGAGTGGCAGGACATATTTAAAGTGATGAAAGGGATAAACCTACAACCAAGATTACTCTACCCAGCAAGGATCTCATTCAGATTTGACGGAGGAATTAAAACCTTTACAGACAAGCCAAAGCTGAGAATTCAGCACCACCAAACCAGCTTTACAGCAAATGATAAAGGAACTTCTCTAGGCAAGAAACACAAGAGAAGGAAAAGACCCACAATAACAAACCCCAAACAATTAAGAAAATGGTAATAAGAACATACATATTGATAATTACCTTAAATATAAATGGATTAAATGCCCAAACCAAAAGACATAGACTGGCTAAATGGATACAAAAACAAGACTCATATATATGCTGTCTACAAGAGACCTGCTTCAGATCTAGGGAAACATACAGACTGAAAATGAGAGGATGGAAGAAGATATTCCATGCAAATGGAAATCAAAAGAAAGCTGGAGTAACAATTCTCATATCAGACAAAATAGACTTTAAAATAAAGACTATTACAAGAGACAAAGAAGGACACTACATAATGATCAAGGAATCAATCAAAGAAGAAGACACAAAAATTGTAAATATTTATGCACCCAATATAGGAGCACCTCAATACATAAGGGAAATGCTAAAAGCCATAAAAGAGGAAATTGACAGTAGTATAATCATAGTAGGGAATTTTTTTTTTTTTTTTTTTTTTTTTTTTTTGCCGTACGCAGGCCTCTCACTGCTGTGGCCTCTCCCATTGTGAAGCACAGGCTCCAGATGCGCAGGCTCAGCAGCCATGGCTCACGGACCCAGCCGCTCCGTGGCATGTGGGATCTTCCCGTACCGGGGCATGAACCCACGTCCCCTGCATCGGCAGGTGGACTCTCAACCACTGCGCCACCAGGGTAGCCCCCATAGTAGAGAACTTTAACAGCCCACTTTCACCAATGAACAGATCATCCAAAGAGAAAATAAATAAGGAAACACAAGCTTTAAATGACACATAAAACAAGATGGACTTAATTGATGTTTATAGGGCATTCCATCCAAAAACAACAGAATACACTTTCTTCTCAAGTGCTCATGGAACATTCTCCAGGATAGGTTATATCTTGGGGCACATATCAGGCCTTGGTAAATTTAAGAAAATTGAAATTTCATCTAGTATCTTTTCTGACCACAATGCTATGATGGTAGATACCAATTACAGGAAAAAAACTTAAAAAAATACAAACACATGGAGGCTAAACAATACACTACTAAATAACCAAGAGATCACTGAAGAAATAAAAGGGGAAATAAAAAAACCCTAGAAACATATGAAAATGAAAACATGATGAACCAAAACATATGGGATGCAGCAAAAGCAGTTCTAAGAGGGGAGTTTATAGCAATACAATCCTACCTCAAGAAACAGGAAAAATCTCAAATATAAACCTAACCTTGCACTTAAGCAATTAAAGAAACAAGAACAAAAAAACCCCCAAAGTTAGCAGAAGGAAAGAAATCATAAAAATCAGATCAGAATAAATAAAAAAGAAATGAAGGAAACAATAGCAAAGATCAATAAAACTAAAAGCTGGTTCTTTAAGAAGATAAACAAAACTGATAAAGCATTAGCCAGACCTATCAAGAAAAAAAAAGGGAAAAGACTCAAATCAACAGAATTAGAAATGAAAAAGGAGAAGTAACAACTAACACTGCAGAAATACAAAGAATCATGAGAGATTACTGCAAGCAATGATATGTCAATAAAGTGGAAAACCTGAAAGAACTGGACAAATGCAGAGAAAAGCACAACCTTCTGAGACTGAACCAGGAAGAAATAGAAAATATAAACAGACCAATCACAAACACTGAAATTGAAACTGTGATTAAAAATCTTCCAACAAACAAAAGCCCAGGACCAGATGGCTTCACAGGCAAATTCTATAACACAATTAGAAAAGAACTAACACCTGTCCTTCTCAAACTCTTCCAAAATATAGCAGAGGGAGGAACACACCCAAACTCATTCTTCGAGGCCACCATCACCCTGATAAAAAAAAAAAACAGACAAAATGTCACAAAGAAAGAAAACTACAGGCCAATATCACTGATGAACATAGATGCCAAAATCGTCAACAAAATAGTAGCAAACAGAATCCAACAGCACTTTGAAAGGATCATACACCATGATCAAGTGGGGTTTATCCCAGGAATGCATGGATTCTTCAGTATATACAAATCAACTAATGTGATATACCATATTAACTAATTAAGGAATAAAAACCATATGATAAACTCAATAGATGTAGAAAAAGCTTTTGACAACATTCAACACCAATTTATGATAAAAACTCTCCTGAAGGTAGGCATGGAGGGAACTTACCTCAACATAATGAAGGCCATATATGACAAACCCACAGCCAACTTCATTCTCATTGGTAAAAAATTGAAACCATTTCCACTAAGATCAAGAGCAAGACAAGATTTCCCACTCTCACCACTATTAATCAACATAGTTTTGGAAGTTTTAGTGACAGCAATCAGAGAAGAAAAAGAAATAAAAGTAATCCAAATCAGAAGAGTAAAAGTAAAACTGTCACTGTTTGCAGATGACATGATACTATACACAGAAAATCCTAAAGATGTTACCAGAAAACTACTCGGGCTAATCAATGAATTTGGTAAAGTAGCAGGATACAAAATTAATGCACAGAAATCTCTTGTGTTCTTATACACTAAAGATGAAAAACCTGAAAGAGAAATTAAGGAAACATTCCCACTTACCACTGCAACAAAAAGAATAAAATACCTAGGAATAAGCCTACCTAAGGAGACAAAAGACCTGTATGGATATTCTGACCGGTATGAGATGATACCTCATTGTGGTTTTGATTTGCATTTCTCTAATAATTAGTGATGTTGAGCATCCTTTTATATGTTTGTTGGAAATCTGTATATCTTCTTTGGAGAACTGTCTATTAGCTCTTCTGCCCATTTTTGGATTGGGTTGTTTGTCCTGTATAAGACATTGGTGAAATAAATTAAAGATGATACAAAAAGATGGAGAGATATACCATGTTGTTGGATTGGAGGAATCAACACTGTGAAAATGACTATACCACCCAAAGCAATCCACAGACTCAATGCAATCCCTATCAAACTACCAATGGCATTTTTCAAGGAACTAGAACAAAAACTTTTACAATTTTTGTGGAAACACAAAAGACCCCAAATAGCCAAAGCAATCTTGAGAAAGAAAAACTGAGCTGGAGGAATCAGGCTCCCTGTCTTTAGACTATACTACAAAGCTACAGTAATCAAGACAATATGATACTGGCACAAAAACAGTAATATAGATCAATGGAACAGGATAGAAAGCCAAGAGATAAACCCATGCACATATGGTCACCTTATTTTTTTTTTTTGCAGTACGCGGGCCTCTCACTGTTGTGGTCTCTCCCGTTGTGGAGCACAGGCTCTGGAGGCGCAGGCTCAGCGGCCATGGCTCACAGGCCCAGCCGCTCCATGGCATGTGGGATCTTCCCGGACTGGGGCACGAACCCATGTCCCCTGAATTGGCAGGCAGACTCTCAACCACTGCACCACCAGGGAAGCCCCAGTCACGTTATTTTTGATAAAGGAGGTAAGACTATACAATGGAGAAAAGATGGTCTCTTCAATATGTGGAGCTGGGAAAACTGGACCGTTGAATGTAAAAGATGAAATTAGAACGCTCCCTAACACCACACACAAAAATAAACTCAAAATAGATTAAAGATCTAAATGCAATACCACAGTCTGTAAAACTCTTAGAGGAAAACATAGGCAGAACACTCTATGACATAAATCACAGCAAGATCCTTTTTGACCCACCTCCTAGACAAATGGAAATAAAACCAAAATTAAACAAATGGGACCTAATGAAACTTAAAAGCTTTTGCACAGCAAAGGAAACCATAAACAAAATGCAAAGACAACCCTCAGAATGGGAGAAAATAGTTGCATATGAGTCAATGGACAAAATAAAGAAGCAGCTCAATATCAAGAAAAACAAACAACCCAATCCAAAAATGGGCAGAAGAGCTAATAGACAGTTCTCCAAAGAAGATATACAGATTTCCAAAAAACATATAAAAGGATGCTCAACATCACTAATCATTAGAGAAATGCAAATCAAAACCACAATGAGGTATCACCTCATACCGGTCAGAATGTTCATCATCAAAAAATCTACAAACAATAAATGCTGGAGAGTGTGTGGAGAAAAGGGAACCCTCTTGCACTATTGGTGGGAATATAAATTGATACAGCCATTATGGAGAACAGTTTGGAGGTTCCTTATAAAACTAATAATAGAACTACCATACAACCCAGCAATCCCACTACTGGGCATTTACCCTGAGAAAACCATAATTCAAAAATAATCATGTACCACAATGTTCATTGCAGCTCTATTTACAATAGCCAGGACATGGAAGCTACCTAAGTGTCCATCAGCAGATGAATGGATAAAGAAGATGTGGCACATATATACAATGGATATTAGCCATAAAATAAAACAAAACTGAGTTATTTGTAGTGAGGTGGATGAACCTAGAGTCTCATACAGAGTGAAGTAAGTCAGAAAGAGGAAAACAAATACCATAGGCTAACACATATACATCGTATTTAAAAAAAAAAAGTTTCTGAAGAACCTTGGGGCAGGACAGGAAAAAAGACAAAGATGTAGAGAATGGACTTGTGGACATGGAGAGAGGGAAGGGTAAGCTGGGACGAAGTGAGACAGTGACATTGACATATATACAGTACCAAATGTAAAATAGATAGCTAGTGGGAAGCAGCGGCATAGCACAGGGAGATCAGCTCGGTGCTTTGTGACCACCTAGAGGGGTGGGACAGAGAGTGTGGGAGGGAGGCACAAGAGGGACGGGATATGGGATATTTGTATACATATAGCTGATTCACTTTGTTATACAGCCGAAACTAACACAACATTGTAAAGCAATTATACTCCAATAAAGATGTTTTAAAAAATTAAGAAAATAGATAAAATATAATGTTTCCAACACCCCCAAACCTGATAATTAATGATTTAGACAAAACAAATTACCAAATCATAGAACAGAGAAAGAAAATAAACACAGAAAAGTAGACAAAAGGGAAATAAGATGAGAGAAGAAATGAATAAACACAAAATATCAATATACTATAGGGGATTAACACTGTCAAAGTTATTTCCTTGAAAAGAATAATAAAATATAAGACCCCTCCAAGAGTGATTTAAAAAAGGAGAGTCACAATAAGAAATTATTATAATACAATTTATAAATGTAGTGCAAATTACTGATAGAACATTTTTAAAAAATTCCCCACCAATAAAATTGACAATTTATATAAATGGGCAAATCCTTTGGAAAGTATGATTTATTGAGTTCACTTGAGAAGAAATATTTAAAAGCAGCATGATGTTATAGCCTTTAAATAAGTCAAATCATCACTCACAGATTCTCCCACAAATACAGTCCAGATGATATTAGGAAGTTCTGTTAAATATTCAAGAGACAAACAATTTGAATATTATGTGAAATATTTCAGAAAAATTTAAAAGGTACAAAATTCTTTATCCAATCTTAATAGGTGGAGAAGAAACATTTGATAAAATTTGACAACTACTTATGACAAAGCTCTTAACAAACTGAGAATGGAAGTGGATCCATAATAAATCTACAGCAAACAGCTCAGCCAATGATGAAACATTAAAAGCACTCCTTTTAAAATCAGAAATAAAATAAAATGACTGTCATTACCCCTCTTATTCCACAGAAAACTGAAGGGCCTGGATAATTCAATAAGACATAAAGAAACAAAACATACAGAGAGTGAAAAGTAAGAAGCAAAACTTTCAATATTGGAAAAAGATACGATTACTTATATAGTGAAACCTCCACTAAAAAGTAAGTACAAATTATTAAAATTCACAAGAGTTTAGACAGATTGCTTAATATATAAAAATAAGGCAACTGCATTTTATTCAATAGGAAAAAAATAATTAGAAAATTCAATTTTAAGTAAAGCAGCATTTATCAGAGCAGCATAGAGTAAGGTGATTAAGAATAAATCTAATGTAGGATGTGCAAGACCATTTTGTGGAAAATTATAAAATTTTATTAAAGTACATTTAAAAGACAAACAGAGAGGCTAAGCCACAATACCCTAAATATGTTGGTTCTTCCCAGTTGAATTCAATGCAATTCCAATAAATAATCTAATCTTTCTTTTTCATGGATCTTAATAACTCTCAAATTTATATCAAAGAACAAAGAACCAAGATTAGCAAGGTATCTCCAAAGAAGAAGAATAAACTGGAAGAAATTTCCCTATCAATAATCAAGACCCTTATGAAACTTATAGTCATAGCAAAAATGCATTATTTGTGCAGGAATATACAAATGGCTCAATGGAAAATAGCCTCAAAGCACACACACATGCACACACACACACACACATATATACACACATAAGCACACACAAACACCCACCCACCCACACACACACACACAGAATCTGGTATATGACACAGTGGAATTGGAAATCAGTGGGGAAAGATAGATTATTTAATAAATGATGCTGGGACAACTAAATTATCTATGTGAAGATAAAAATTGGGCTTCTACCATATATCATACACAATTAAGGTTTAAGTCAGATTTCTAGTACTTATATATTAACTCATTTTAAACTCGAACCACAGTCTGATAGAGGTTATAATTATCCTTACTTTACAAATGATAAGTTAAGAAATAGGGTGCTCTAATAACTTGTCCAGAATGAAGTTTGTTCAGGTAAGAATTTGCATAGGCTGAAATTTACCAATTAAATGATAAGAATGGTGACTCAAAACTCAGATGGCCTGCTTCTAAAATCATTGCTCTTAATCACACTGTGTTCCATCAATTCCAGAGAGATTAAGAACTTAAATGGAAAAATCTAACTTTATAACTTTTAGAAAAAATATATAGAAATATCTTCATGATACTGATGTTGTAAAGAATTTCTAAATGAAATGCAAAAAGCACACATGTTAGAGGAAAAATGATGAATTCACCAACAGTAAACTTCAGTTCATCAAAGATACTTTAAAGAGATAAAAACATGAGCCATACAACTGGGAGATGATATGTGCAACATTTATAGCCCAAAAAGGATTAGTACTCAGATTTTTTTTGTTTTCTTTTTTGGGGTACACGGGCCTCACTGTTGTGGCCTCTCCCATTGTGGAGCACAGGCTCCAGACGCGCAGGCTCAGCAGCCATGGCTCACGGGCCTAGCTGCTCCATGACATGGAGGATCTTCCCAGACTGGGACATGAACCCATGTCCCCTGCATCAGGAGGTGGACTCTCAACCACTGTGCCACCAGGGAAGCCCCAGATTTTTAAAATATAATTTAATTATCCTTTATTGAAAGAAAAATACATAGAAAGAAAGACATTTACTAAATCAAAGTCAAATCAATACTATTTGATGAGTGCTTATCATATAATAAGACAAAACCTGATGATACCTTAAAAAAAAAACAAAGAAACCCATATAAGGCAAAATAGATGAATAGTTATTCATTCAATTGTATTTTTATTCTGTTGACCAAAAGGAGAAAAAGTTTTTTTTGCTTTATGCATATGGTTATCTAAAGTTCTATATACAAAGTTATAAACTTCTATGGATAAGAAGGGCTTAATAACACTTTGTTATAATAGGTGTTTTATGAATGTTCATGATCATGGTTTACCAATATATCTCATATTTTTTCACTTTGTTTATAGCTTTATCCAAGACGCATAATAAATCCTTTAGTATTTCTTTTCTTGTGCATGGCTCTGCACTGATTTATTTTATTTTACTTTAAAACTCTTTTGAGACAATAATGAAAAGATAAAACATCCCATTTCAATGAACAAAAGGTATAATAGTCATTTCTTGTATAAGAATTTCATAAAAGAAGAACCAAGAGTTGTCAAAACACTCAAACTCAATATGCTGCAACCCATTAGTAGTCAGGAAAATGCAAAGTAAAACCAAGATTAGATTCCATTCCATACCCACTAAATTGGTAAAAATTAAGATGATCTATAATATTAAGTGTTGGCGAGGATGCAGAATGCGAAATACTCCATACACTGCTGATCAGAATATAACTTTGACAAACTACTTTAGGTACAATTTTCACTGCCCAATAAAGGGAAAAATACACATATCTCTCTACACAGAAATTCCACTCCTAAACAGTATACAGGAATGCTGTTGGCAGCATTGCTTGGAATCACACAAAAATTTTCTTTTAAACACACAAAGGTTTTTCAAATATGGAGCAGACGTATAAACTTAGATATATTCTTGCAATTAAATATCATCTAGCAGTGGAAATAAAATAGATACATCTATGCATCAACATGAATGGAGTTCAAAAATTCAAATTTAGTGAAAAAAAACAAACATAAAAGAACACATGCAGCATGATTCCATTTATTAAAGATCAAAAACAGACAAAACTTATCAATGTGCTGCTTGGGAATACATACATAAGTATATAGCAAAACTGTAAGTGAAATCAGGGAATGATGACACAAAGATAAAATGACGGTCATGCCTGTGGGGGCCACAGGGATATGTACTCAGGAAAGGTACACAAGAATACAGAGGTTCCTGGATTGATCTCTTTTTAAACTGCATGGTGGACACCAATGTGATTATTTTATCATTATTCTCCAAACTATATACATACACAATATATACTTTTAAAAATGTGTGATATACATTTAAAGTGTATGATTAATATTTAAAAGTTTTTAAAAAGGAATGTAAGACATAAAACAAGTCTGGATGGAGGCAAAGAAAGCTGTTAAGAGCTTGTTATTGTTTTCATGTGTATTTAGGGTCAGAAGAGAGTTCCACATTTTTTTTCTTTGCTTTTGTATCATTTTCCCCCCCATAATCCCAAATTAGTTTTAGATTTAAAAATAAGAACAGTAATGCTTCAATAGGAATGTTTGTCTATGGTTAGGATAAATTCTACAGCATTTCAAGAAAGAGTAAGTTAAACAAAACCAAACCAAATGTCCTTCACTGGGTGAAAGAATAAACAGTGGTGCATCCATTGGGAACACTACTCAACAATGAAAAGGAACTGATAGGCATTGATACGTGCAACAACTCAAGAGCATCGTTTTGAGTAAAAGAAACCAGTCTCAAGAGGTTACAAACTACATGATTCCATTTTTATGATATTCTCAAAAATTTAAAATTATAGTGAACTACAGTAGAGAACAGAACAGTGGTTGACAGGGAGAAAGGGTGGGAGAAGTGAGGGGACTTTTAAAGGAGGTGGAACTATCTGTAAAGAGACTATGGTAGTGGTTTTCTAATACATGTGTTAAAAATCATGCAACCTTTTGTTTATTTTTGTTTTTATGTCCATTTCTCTGGGAAGTGGGTCAAAGAGAGTATTCTGCCTGTTTTCCTATAAGAGTTTTATAGTGTCTGATCTTACATTTAGATCTTTAATCCATTTTGAATTTTTTTTTATGTATGGTGCTAGGAAGTGTTCTAATTTCATTCTTTTACATGTAGCTGTCCACTTTTCCCAGCAACACTTATTTAAGATGCTGTGTTTTCTCCATTGTATATTCTTGCCTCCTGTATCAAAGATAAGGTGACCAGGGCTTCCCTGGTGGTGCACTGGTTGAGAGTCCGCCTGCCGATGCAGGGGACACGGGTTCGTGCTCCGGTCCTGAAGGATCCCACATGCCGTGGAGCGGCTGGGCCCGTGAGCCATGGCTGCTGAGCCTGCACCTCCAGAGCCTGTGCTCCACAACGGGAGAGACCACAACAGTGAGAGGCCCGCATACCACAAAAAGAAAAACAAAAAAAACACAAAAAAACAAACAAACAAAAAAGATAAGGTGACCATATGTGCGTGGGTTTATTTCTGGGCTTTCTATTCTGTTCCATTGATCTATATTTCTGTTTCTGTGCCAGTACCATACTGTCTTGAATACTGTAGCTTTGTAGTATAGTCTAAAGTCAGGGAGCCTGATTCCTCCAGTTCCATTTTTCTTTGTCAAGATTGCTTTGGCTATTAGGGGTCTAGTGAAACTTAAAAGCTTTTGCACAGCAAAGGAAACCACAAACAGGATGAAAAGACAACCCTCAGAATGGGAGAAAATATTTGCAAATGAAGCAACTGACAAAGGAGTAATCTCCAAAATATATAAGCAGCTCAATATCAAAAAAACAAAAAACCCAATCCAAAAAAGGGTGGAAGATCTAAATAGACATTTCTTCAAAGAAGATATACAGATTGCCAACAAACACACGAAAGGATGCTCATCACTAATCATTAGAAAGATGCAAATCAAAAGCACAATGAGGTATCGCCTCACACCAGTCAGAATGGTCATCATCAAAAAATATACAAACAGTAAATGCTGGAGAGGGTGTGGAGAAAAGGGAACCCTCTTGCACTGTTGGTGGGAATGTGAATTGATACAGCCACTATGGAGAACAGTATGAAGATTCCTTAAAAAACTAAAAATAGAACTACCATATGACCCAGCAATCCCACTACTAGGCATTTACCCTGAGAAAACCATAATTCAAAAAGAGACATGTACCACAATGTTCATGGCAGCACTATTTACAATAGCCAGAACATGGAAGCAATCTAAGTGTCCATTGACAGATGAATGGATAAAGAAGATGTGGCATATATATACAATGGAATATTACTCAGCCATAAAAAGAAACGAAACTGAGTTTTTTGTAGTGAGGTGGATGGACCTAGTGTCTGTCATACAGAGTGAAGTAAGTCAGAAAGAGAAAAACAAATACCATATGCTAAAACATATATATGGAATCTAAAACAAACTTGGTTCTGATGAACCTAGGGGCAAGACAGGAATAAAAACACAGACGTAGAGAATGGACTTGGAGACACGGGGAGGGGGAAGGGTAAACTGGGATGAAGTGAGAGAGTAGCATGGACATAAATACACTACCAAATGTAAAATAGATAGCTAGTGAGAAGCAGCTGCACAATACAGGAAGATCAGCTCAATGTTTTGTGACTGCCTAGAGGGATGGGATAGGGAAGGTGGGAGGGAGATGCAAAAGGGAGGAGATATGGGGATATATGTATATGTATAGGTGATTCACTTTGTTATACAGCAGAAACTAACACAACATTGTAAAGCACTTATACTCCAATAAAGATGTTAAAAGAAAAAGTAAAGGTTTGATTTGATTCAAAAAAAAAATTCATGCAACCATACATCACCTGACACACACACCCACACACATATACACACACCAACACACACACGCACCCGTTAATTTTACTATATAATTAGAAGAAAGGGAGGGAAGGAGAGAGACAGATAGAGGGATGGAGGGGGAAAAAAATCTATGTTTAAGTGCAATCCAGAAAAGACAAAAACTCTAATTCAAAAAGATACATGCACCCCAATGTTCATAGCAGCACTATATATATTAACAAGACAAGGAAGCAACTTCAGTGTCCATCAACAGATGAATGGATAAAGAAGATATGATATATATGTGTGGAATGTTACTCAGCCATAAAATGAATGAAATAATGCCATTTGCAGCAACATGGGTAGGTCTAGAGATTATCATACTAAGTGAATTAAGTTGGACAGATAAAGACAAATATCATATGATATCACCCATATGTAGACTGTAAAAAACTGATACAAATGAACTTACTTATAAAACAGAAATAGACTCATAGACTAGAAAACAAACTGATAATTACCAAAGAGGAAAACAGGGGTGGGGATAAATTAAGTTTGGGATTAACAGATACACACTACTATACATAAAATAGATAAACAACAAGGACCTACTGTATAGCACAGGGAGCTATATTCAATATCTTGTAATAACTTATAATGTAAAAGAATCTGAAAAAGAATACGTATGAAGTCTAAATAAAGTCTGCAGTGTCATTAATAGTAGTGTACTTATTTTAATTTCTTAGTCTTCACAGATGAACCACAGGAAAGTAAGATGTTAACATTAGTAGAAACTGGGTAAAGGTATAGAGAAACTCTGTGTTACCTTTGTAACTGTTCAGTAGACCTAAAATTATCCCCCCCAATTATTTAGTTTTTAAAAATCCAAAGAAAAGTGTAGATGCTCTAATTTTTATTTTAAAAAGTGGAGAGAGGAACATATCTGTGTACTTGTTTGTATGGTCCATACGTATCTCTAGAGAAAAGAAACACAGGAAACAATACTGGTTGTTTCTATGGTTGGGGAAGTCGATCTTTAGAGGACAGAGTGTGAGAGATTTTTAATTATGTACTTTTTTTTGTATTTTCAAATTTGAATCATGTGAAAATGTTCACTATTTTAAAATTAAATTAAATTTAAAAAATCCCAGGTGTTGAATTGGTTGGCCAAAGTTGTGTGTCATTTACACTTTGATACCCACAGTCAGATTGCCTGGGGAGATTTTTCTCCTGAATGATAAGGAAATAGCCCCAGGTTCATTTCCACTAGTTTCCTTAGTTCACAGTAACAGTTGTGTAATTCATTATTAATCTTCAATTGTTTCAATGCTTCTAGCAGCTTCTAATCTCTGAAATCTGAACCATACCCAGCTCAGGGCAGCCCTGTCAGGGCACTCAGGTTGCAGAAATAGAACTCTCCTAGGAGGGAGTTATGATTTGAGGACACCAATGAGACTGCTATATTATAGGATAAAGATCGTCTGCCCCTGTAGATGGCATTTGTCATTGACTAGCAACATCCACAGAGAAAAAGAATCACTAACCCTATTAGGTGCTTCTATGAAAACAATGGACTCTTCCTGCAGAAGCTCCAAAGGGCGAAGAAGTCAGTGGGGGGAATCTGGCCTTGCAATCAGCAGTCCTTTCTGCAGGAGATGGGAGGGGCAGTTTTCTCCTCCACTGGGAAAATCATTTAGTAAACTTCCTGTGTCTATGACACCAATTCATATTCACATTCACCTTAGAAAAAGGAGAAAGAAAAAAAATCCTGGAAGTTATCTTCTAAAGTGGTTTTATTATTCAGTTTTTAAATCTTCCCTTTTGACAGAGCCATCCATAAGTTTCAAGTGCCAGAGAGTGACTAAATAGCCTTTAAATACCTTTTCCTTATCTCTAAAAGTGGAATATAAATGAGACATTTCTTTGCTGCTTATAAAGCAACCCAGACTTCAGTCCTTCTATTGGGAATTGATTGCACACTCACTGGGGGTTTTATTCAAAGGGACCAGGGAATCATTCCTTCAGTTCTAATAATACGTGTTTCTGTGTTTCTAACTCTTCAGGGTGGCTGCCCATGGCTGTGCTCATTGTGCATTGGCAAAATGCCAGGGATAGTCCTTCACAAAGACTAGGGTATGAATAACACCCCCTAGAGTTGTGGAAAATTCCATTCCTGCTACCTGTGTGCATTGTCTGAGAACAGACAGTGAAAGGAATATGAAAGAAGCCTGCCGTAGATGTCACGTTTCATATTCCATGGATGACGTGAACGGATATTGCACCCTAAAGCATAAAGCTCTTCCAAAGGCAAAAGCTGTCAGAGCAAGTGTCCATTGATCTGATGGAAATGGAGAGGCACAGTGTGATTCAATGTAAGTATATGTTTTATACCTTTGATTTCTTTCAAAGTTTATATATTTTTCAAAAGCAGTTTCTCACTCTGCTTTCAGGATTCCTATGCATAAGATACAAAACAACGATTTCACTTGTTAGTTTGCCATTACTGAAAAAATAGAATCACCTAGCTTGTCACAGAGGTTTTCAGTGATTGTGACAAAACGGACTTTGCTCAAATCTTCTGGGATACAAGAAGCCCTGTGTAGCAGAGGAATAGATGTAACCAAAGGTGAATGTGGAAGGTGGGATGCAACTTGCTGATGGGCCAGACATCTTGTTGCGCTGTGCTTGGAGGAGTGTTTATAGAAGGAGGAGCTTTTAAAAGGATATATAACATTGAAAGGGATACAGAGAGAAGAGAGAAGCAGAACATATAGGGAGGGGATAGAGGATCTTTTCAGAGAAATCCCAGAACAGAGGTTAACTAGCAATATCCTCAGGGATAACCAGGCTACCTGTAAAGGTATGAATTTAACCTGAATCCAAAAGGGGACTTTGAAAGGAAAAAGGACCCTGTGTTCTTTGTCACAAGCAACAGAGACAGGTTCTAGCTAACTCAGGCTAAAAAGTAATGAATAAAAGACTACTGGGCAGGGAGGGAGGCTGTAAGACCAGGCTTGGAAGATGGGCAGGAAGCCTGGACATCAGAGGTAGAGTCAATGGCACATGCAAGGGGCAGACTGGCTAGAATAATATCACTAGCACCACTGACGTGGTCACTAAGTGCTTCCAGGGCTTCACTCTTGACTGCATAACTTCTACTATGAATATTTGGGCAACAATCCCTGTGTTTTTGTGTCAGTCATTTAAGCATCACAGTCCCAGGTGGAAGCATCCAACTGGCCAACCTGGACTATGTGCCCATGTTCTAGTTGCCAGGGGACAGCCAAAGAGAGAAACTGGCTCCTAGTTTGGATAACTTTAGGAAGAGGCAAGGCTCTGCCTCCCAGCAAGACTCTCTGTCAGTGTCAGGGATTTTCTGAATAGGAAAGATATTGGTTAGCCCAAACAAACAAATCGGTAAGCAAACTAATGCCCATAAAGACCTTCATTACTTTGTAGAAGAATAGGAGACAGGGACATGGAGAATGGGAAAGAGTTGAAGGAAAAGAGGTGGAAAGAAGAAATATGAAAAACCTAGACCAGAGGAAAGAATTGGGATGATGACTCTTAAAGATTCTTTAGGCTGCTTAAAAGAGAGGTAAAATCAAACTTGAACTGAGGAGGTCTTATCTTGGACTCTATCCTTGTCCCCAAAAGCAGAGTCTAGAACAGGGCTTGCATGTATTTAGTTCATTTGAAGAAGTGACCAGAGAAGTAGAATGGGGACCTGGGAAGAGTAAAAGAGAGAAGGAGAAAAAAAGGTGTAGACCTGATGGGTCTATGCTGTGGGCAGCTAAGCTCACTCCCAAGTACACACTTGGAGGAGCTGAGTAGAATTACTCACCCGAATGATGGAACAGAGTGGCAGTCATCCACCTGCTCCAGTCTCCCATTGGCCAAGATCACCCTATGGACACTAACTCCCTTGCATTTATGAATTCCGGAAGCTTCCTGTTGGGAATCCCATACTACAGAGACCAGAAAGCAAAACGAATAGGGTAGAGCTGAAGTAGAATCCTGCAATAAGGATAGTTTATGGCAACAGTGATCACCAGGAGAGCTGTTCCTCTGTTGGCTTCTCTGTTTAGGCAGAGCCCATTCAATCATTATAATAGAGAGGGGAATAAAAAATCTTGGCTTCTAGAACTTTCTAACATGGACCATGGCCCTCTGGTCATCATGGGCACCAGATACATTTTTTAGATGAGGTAATCCCATTCTGACTTCACAAAATTGAACGTGGGAAGACATAAAGCCAATATATATTTATTCCATCTCTAAGAAAGGATACTATGGAATCTACCTATAGAGCCTAGTGTGGGGGATGAAGCTCTTTTTGTGAGCAAACCTCAGCCACAAGCAGATTCATAAATGGTTCTGGCAGTGCAGACACTGCACACTTAGAACATTAAAGAAGGAGATTGTTAACAAGCCCATAAAGAAGACTGTGTAGAAAGGGTCAGGGACGGAGGTGGAGATATAGGAGAAGTGTGTCCTGGAGCCCAGGGGGAGGAAGGCTTCAAAAATCAGTCAAGTGCCAGATGCTGCTGGTTCCTTGGATTTGTGGAACCATCTGTTCTCCATGGAGTCCTTTCCTCTGTTCACTCAATGCCATCAGATGCATGCAGCCCCTCCCATGCCATTGTGGCCTTCTACTGTCCTTCATTCATAGACAGTCAAGTGAGAAAGATGAAACATAGCGGATGATTCAACATCTCCAAGGAACAAGCAACAGCTGACATTTGCCTAGTTTTTGAAAAAGATATTGTCCCTTCTTGTGTTCTCACTGTTTGTTATAACCCTTTCTCTCTAGGACATAGGTAGGAGTCTTTCCAGAGTGGACTGTAGGACAGTCTAAATAACCCACACAATGCTGGTCTCAAAACTAGTTTTTCCCAGTGACTAACCTTGTTATCTTGGATTATGATTGTGCATCTCAATTTTTTCCTTACTCAGTGAATTCTTCTCCACAAGTCTCTGCAAGCTGATCGATCTTACCAAACAGATCCCCAGACAAAGCTTGAAACATAAGTATTTAGAGGGGATACTCAGTAGTGAACCACCAATGGGACCCATGTTGCACAAAGAGTACTTAGTCCAGTGAATACACTCACTTTATATAAGCCTTCTTTTTTAAATAAGGAGAGGAGAGAAAATGTGGCTAGGATTTAAATGGTAATGCAATGATTCCTCTAGGCATGGATTGAATGGTGAAAACAAGGTGTATAGCTTCTGGGTTAATGTACCTGAGTGCTATGTTACTACAAAGGAGCAGGAGAAGAAGGAAGATGAGGAGAAAGAAAATATCTGAAAGAAACAGAACTGGACAAGCTTCCCTTTCCTCTAATGTTACTCAAAAGAATAGAGTTCATGAAGAATAACTTTCTTCTTCCACACACCAAAATGCAATTATTTCTTCAAATTGTTCAGATCTCAGAAATTGAACAGCATGCTTTTCAATGACACTTTTCCTAAAAGAGCACTATAGTGGTTCGTAAACCCACTGACTGGCAGCATGCATTATTCATCAAGTCTGGAAAGAGCCTAATCATCCATTCTATTGTCAATAGCCTGTAAATAGTTGCTTTTGACAAGAACATTTAACATCAGCAAGAAGGGGGTTCAAGGAGTGAAGAAGGCACAAAACTTGAAATAAGAGGGTCAAGAAACAGTTTGGAGCTTACTTATTATGGTAGCTGGAAGCTGCTGCTAGAAAGGCAGCCTCTCAGCCTAAAGCTCATGGCAGATTAGGTGAATGGTGTCCTTGAACGACTGGAGAGAGAGAGTCAACCATCCCCATGATAGAAAATGAGACTATGTCTGTAGTGATGCCTCCTGGGGGAACAGGTAAAAAGGCCACTCATGGTATTGGGTAGAGATATCCCTAGGCTTCATCTCATGCTCTCTCTGGGCACGCCCCTCCCTCTTTACTCCTCTATCCCTCTTGCATCCCTGGAGCTTCGCAAGAGCAGACTGTCTTTCCCTTTTGAGTTTCTCCATAACCTCCAGCACCTTATTCGTGTTCAGTAGAATGCAGAGGAAAGGGATTACCTGGTTTTTCTTCAGAGTTGTCGCTGGTCAGTCTCTCACAGAAAAGGTGTTTCTGAGTCTCAGTTTCCACTTTTGGTCCAGAGGATAAATAATACTGACCTCTCAAGTTGGGCATGATGCTTGAATGAGAAAAAGCAGGTAAAATTTCTGATATCATGCTAATCACTTATTAATATGCTCATCACATATTAAGAATGCATTTGGTCCTTAATCAATCCTTGCCCTTTTCCCTCATCTGCGAGTCAGAAAGCACACCTGTTTTGGAGGCTGGTGGTGAAGGTTAGAGGAGATGATGTTTGAGAGAGCAACACAGGGTTTTGTCTATGTGGAGTAAGTTTTTTTCTTAAATAAAGTCTAGACCTTTGTTAAGAATAGAGTCTTCTATATTTATTTCTCTAAAAATGGAAGAAGCCCATGACTAGATATAGGGAATTAACATATGGCACACAAAAGCCTGGTGAAAGAGCAAAGAAGTAAGTAAGCAGCATTTCCCGAACATCACCCATCTGCAGACAGTTTTAACAGATTCATTCATGTTTCCCTGGAATGTGGCTCCTGCCTGCAGGTTGTCAGACTTCCAGCTCCTCACACAGTCTCTCCTCTTTGTTTTCTGGAGGTCCTGCATTGTTCCACAAGTACTCACAAATCATCCTCTGTTCTGCCCCAGGCTTCTTGCTGATGTCATTTCCTGAGAATCTAGGGTCTTTCTTGAGAAAATTGACTTTCATAATAAATTTTCCATCCCCTTGGACCTCCCAAAGTCACCAATACAAATAGTGATTCTTTTCCCCTGGTTTTTGCCATATGGGAGACAAGATGTTTCCAAGAAGGTAGAATACTTTCTTCCCAACTCCTTTGTCTCCTGGACCTTGCTGTGTCCCAAGTCTCAAAGGGATCCTAGGGAAAAGTGTTTTACCTCAGTCTCCTGTCTGCCTCCTTCCAAAGAGCCCAGCCTCAGTCCAAGGAGATCTTCTTGAAAACATTGAGTATACAGGGCTCTCCACTTCCCAGCACTGCCCCGCTCCATTCCCCCATCTTTGTCTTCAAGCACCTATGAATGAAGCTCCTCTCAGGGCCCCCCTCCTTCCACATTATGCAAACAAATCCAAATTCATGCAAATAGTGCCTACAGCTTAACAATGCCACCAGCTCACAAATGTTTGAACACCCTTCTGCTGCAACCACAGGACACACACACACACACACTATTTAAACCCACAAGATAAAAACTGATTCACATTCACACAGGGAGATTCTTCCTGTTACTCATTTTCACCTTCTCTTTTCTTAAAAAGTAATTCAAGTGAAGAGTCTCTGTCCTCCCATACATGGCTGGGACATTTTAAATAAAGCAAAATTAATTCTATACAATCTAATTTAGTTTCAAAGTAATAGCTACTTAACCCTCTTTCCTTATTGTTGGCTTCCCAGATAGCAGGTATGGATGCCTTGAAATGACTCCATCCAGTCAGTCAACTCCAGGGAGTAGTTGTGACATATCTAATGGGGACAGTCCAGATCTGCAGTGTAGACAGCCAATCTGCTCCTTCCAATCTACTTTTTTTTTTTCCAGCTACACCAAGCAAAAGCAGGCTTGGTGCCCATTTGACTCAAAATGCTGCCATATCGTGGATATAGCAACCAAATTAATTGGAGCTGAATGACTCCCTATGGAGATAAAACCAAGGGAAAGTCAGAAAGCAAAAATTATAGGATTTATATTCATTTGCTTCATCACCACTCCTAGCTCCTTGGTGCATGAAAGTATCAATAATAGACATCTTATTGTATTCCTGTCTGTATTTATATTCACAGCTTTATCTTACACTTCACCTGCATTACATTTCAATTCGCCATTTCTTTCCTTGCAGTACCTGCACGGTGAGAAGGTCTCTCCCTGATCTCCTCTCAAGGTTGCATCGGATCATTTAGATGAAGAGCACTCTATGAAACGAAGTTAGGGGCTGTGTACTGCACATCTGTATTTTTTTCTCCAAACAGTTCACATTTTGCTCTTTATGACACCTTCAGTTTCAGTAATTGGAGGATATTTCTTTTTTTAAAAAGGGGGAGTCTTAATCTGCCTTTTAGAGGGAAAACTGCCTCTGGAAAGCTTTTACAATAAAACTAATGGAATAACAGAGATCTGAGATGGGAAAGATAAATGTGCTTATTTGCTCCTCCGTCTGAGGCAAAATGCTATTTAATTCCTTAGGAATCTCAAATGTGGGGGCCTGTGTCCTTGGCTTTCGTAAACAATTTCTCAGTTAACTAGTGAACATATACTGGAAAATCACATTTTTTATTGTGGTGCAATATACATAACATAAAATTTATTATTTTAACCATTTTGATGTTTAACCAAACATCGCCACCATCCATCTCTAGAACATTTTTATCTTCCCCAGCTGAAATTCTGTACCCATTAAACAATAACTCCCCATTTCTCCCCTACCCAGCCCCTGGCAGCCACCATTCTATTTTCTGTCTCTATGAATTTGACTATTCTAAGTACCTCATATAAGTGGAATTATACAGTATTCGTCTTTTTGTGTGTCTGGCTTAGTTCAAACATCACAATTTTTAACTTGAGGGCAACAGAGGTAGTTTGTCAAGGAGATAGTTGACATTTTCAAAGATACAGCCCTGGGTTTAAATTCCACCTCTTCAGCTTAATACCTCTGTATTCTCAGGGAAATTCCTCTAAACATGTTTCTTTATCTGACCCAGATGATGGTATTAATAATGCTGGGTTGTGTGATTGTCAGGAAGATGCGTATGTCCACAGTATGGCATAGGATATAGAGTGAGTACTCAGTAGACATTATTTCTTATTCCAGCTACTAAGCCTGAGAAATTTGAGATAAATCTGAATGTCTAACTTCCAAGTTAAACTAACACTTCTGTGCTTACCAGAAATACACTGAAATTGACATTCTTTAAAATGAGAATAAATCTCTTCCCCAAAAGTTTATTGTGGTAATAAAATTAGATTAAATATGAGAGCTCATATATAAAATTCAATAACAGTTGGTCCAATCTCAATGGGAGGGATTCCAGAATGGCATCAGATGATCTCTGATCCAAATGATGAAAGTGATACAGTTGTTGGCATCCCCAAGACCAGAGGGAAGAAAAGATGATGCAGCATTCGTAGCTTAAAAGGAGAGGGGTATGGACTCATAAAAAGCCCTGTATTTCCTGCAATAAAAATACTGTTGATTAGAAGCACACGTTCGATAGAATCTTTTTATTTTATTGTTGGAATAAAAGCTAAAGGTCATCTACTCCAGTATTATTATTTCCCGCAACTGGCAACAGCTCTTGCCGTATGTCCCTAACTCTTTTTTCACCAAAAGACTGCCATTTAAAAAAATATAACCCTGAAAAATGAGCCTTGTTCTTGCCTTCCAGCTAGTGCAATGAAACTTTCTCTTGAGATAGCATATTCTTATTATTGAGCTCCAGTCTGCTTCTGCCACATCTGAGAGGGCTCGATCTCTAAGAAACTAGGCTGAAATGTAGAGCTAGCAGAACATTCCAACTCATGAAGTTAAAAGATTCTGAACCTGTTACCCATGACAGGGAAAAAGCAAGATATCTGTATTTTCAGCTGGTGTACTTGTGGATTCTTATCTACAACAAACCTTGCATTGAATCCAATTAAGCAAAATATTTACTTTTATATATATTTAAAAATTTTAAGTGAACTGACCCATAAAATCACAGAAAATATGTATACATACAAAGATATATATGTAATTCAGACCTTAAGAGAGGAATTTAGGAATTCAGCAGTGTATTAGGCTGAATAATGACCCTCAATGATATTGGGTCCTACTCTCTGAAACCTGTCTGTGTTACTTTACTTGGAAAAAGGGTCTTTACAGATGTGATTAAGTTTAGAATCTAGAGATGGGAAGATTATCCAAGATTATTTGGGTGGCCCTAAATGCAATCACATGTGTGCTTACAAAAGGAAGGCAACGAGAGATCTGACATGCACAGAGAAGGTGGCAAATGGGAGAAGGAACAAAAAGACATTTGGAGTTGCTGGCCTTGAGAATTGCAATGATGTAGCTGAAAACCAGGGAATGCTGGCAGCCATCAGAAGCTGAGAGAGGGAAGACAGGGATTATCTCCTTGAGCTTCTGGATGGTGGGAAGCCCTGCTGATACTTTGATTTAGACCCAGTGATACTGATTTCAGACTTCTGGCCTCTAGAGCTAGGAGAGAATAATTTCTGTCATGTAAGCCACCAATTTATGGTAAAAGTTTTAAGAGTAATAGGAAATTAATACAAGCAATATAAAATAGGAAATTAATACAAGCAGTATGAAAAAGACAGCATGGATCTGGATCTCTTCTCTCATGGATCTTATAGTCTCAAAGAGAAGATAAAAAATTAAACAAATTAAACTGACAATAACATATGGTGGGGGATATGATGAGAAAGGACAGGATATTTTGAGAACATACTGGCAGGGAGGCAAATCCAGCTTTGGAGGTCAGGGAGGGCCATTCTGAGAGTGTTTACAATGAGATCTAGAGATCTAAATTTAGTAGGAGGTATATGGGAAGATACAAGGCAGTCATGGTAGTCATCTTAGGAGCCAAGAGGTTATGGAGAGCATTCCACATTTTAGCCCTGAAAACAGTACAGTGTGGAGTGAATTGAGTGATAGAGATGAGGCAGTGAGGCAGGCAAAGACCATATTATGCAAGTATTTATAACCATGGTAAGGAGTATAGAGATTTTTTTAAAATTATTGGAATATAGTTGATTTACAATGTTGTGTTAGTTTCTGCTGTACAGCAAAGTGAGTCAGTTATACCCATAAATATATCCACTCTTTTTTAGATTCTATTCCCATATAGGTCATTACAAATTACCGGGTAGAGTTCCCTGTGCTGTACAGTACATCCTTATTAGTTATCTATTACATATATATATATATATATATATATATATATATATATATATATATATGTAAACATAGTATATATATCAATCCCAATCTCCCAATTTATCCCTCCCCACCTTTCCCCCTTGGTAACCATAAGTTTGTTTTCTACAACTGCAACTCCACTTCTCTTTTGTAAATAGAGATTATTTTTAAAGCAATAGGAAGTCACTCAAGGTTCCCAAGTCAGAGGATGGTGTATCAGATTTCCTTTTAAATGGATAATTTTGGTGTCACTACAAAGAATGAATACAGTTGGACTGAATCAGAACCAGTTGAGGAGGCCATAGCTGTGATGGTTGTGATCTGCACCAAGACCAAGGACAACGGCAGAGAGTCTAGAGAAGAGGAGTGAACACTGGCAAGAAATGTTTACTTGGTGGATGGAATGGGATTCTGCAGTTGATTGGATATGAGGTGGGTGACAAAGCAAAGAGTCAGGCTGGCTTTGTTTGATGGGATAGGGAATGCTGACATCTTGGGGGGGGGTGCTAATTATGAGTTTGATTTGGGACATGTTGACTTTGAGGTACTGGTAGAAAATATAAATGGAACTATTGGCTTGGCAACTGGAAATACAGATGTGAAACTCAGACTGTCAGTCTAGCCCAGAGAGGCAGAAGTGAGATTTACTTCCTAGGAAGAAAGAAAAGGATAAGGAAAGAGGAAAAGGGCTTGGATAGAGACAAGAGGAACACTCAGTAAATGCCAGAGTGAGTGTCAGTCCCTGAAAAGCATGACCACGATGAGGGACGCTATCCACCAGACAACCTGTCCACGACTTAAAAACTTCCTGATGCTAGGCTGAAGTTTTTTTCAACTTTTACTCTTCAATTGCTTGATTTGACAGTTCACTTCTTTTTTACTTAAACACATTCCTGCAGACATTTTTTTGAACTATTAAAGAATATAGTTACATCCTTCTTGGAAAATATCTGTTATTAAAGTAAGAGCTGAATTTTTCAAGGTCAAAGTAGTCAGAAGAAGAAGAAGGATGAGGAGGAAGACGGGGAGTATGTGAGATAACACAGAAAGGTGATAACTGCCATGATATCACACTAGAAACATACTGTAATTCACAACAATTTAACTTAATACACCTATCCTAATTTTGTAATATAGCATCTCCAAATAGAAAATTGGATTATTTAATATGCCTGCAGGATATTTCAGGTTAAAAGAAAAATAATTTTCACCTATAAAATGTAGAAAATTGACCCAATGATTAATTTGGATTGACTGTTCTATAAATATGGCTAAATTTCCTACTTTCATTTCTTCATTTAAATTGCTCCATTCACCACAAGGAAACGTGGATTTCTTAAATAACATGCTTACACAGTGCCTCACAAATTAATTCATTTTTTTTTCACTTAACAATGAGATGACAGGCACTGCAGAAATGAAAAGAAAAAAATATTAATAACTGCCTTCATTGTTCACAGCATTAAAAATAAATATGCTAGATATTGTGCACCAGTGCAGTAAGATCTGTGTTAACTGATGTGGCTGATATCTACTGAGTGCTTATTATGTGTTAGGTATTTTATTTGACCTTCAGATTGTAACATTGAACCAGATAGACAAGGATCCTATATTCAACGAGTTTATCTTCTAAACAAAGTATTTTAACATGTCACGGTGATCCTTTTGTAACATCTAGAAATATCGGATCATTGTGTTGTGCAACTAGAACAAACATAGTGCTGTATGTCAATTGTATTTCAGTTAAAAACTATGGTAGACCCTGAGAGGAAATCAAAATGCTAATGATGGTTACCCTTAGCAGGTGGGGATTGTTAATTTTTACTTTATGCTTTTATGTATTTCTAGTTGTCTGCCATGAACATGTATTACTTGTAAAATTAGAAAGAAAATAATAAATGTCATTAAATGTTTTTTAAAAGACAGCAAAGTATTTTAAGAGCAGAGAGAAGAGAGTAAATACTGGATAATTTGCATGAAAGATTAAGGGAGCCATATTTTCTACCAAGCCAGAATATTGGTTGGAGAAATTGGAGAAGGTTGCTCAGACAAGGTGACATTAGCTTTGAAGTTTGACAGGTACAGAGGAATTCACCAGCTAATGGGAGAGGAGGGCATAGAAGGCAGGACACTTGACAAAATAACAGTACAGAGGTGAGAAAGTACCTAACATCTTCAGAGAATGAGGAACCAACAGATATAGCTAAAGAATTGGAGATTGAGGGCAGATTATGGGTAATATTCAACATCATGCAAAATGATTTGAACTCCAAGTATTTACAACCAACCAGGAATGAATAAAAAATGGTTTTAATCTGTTAATAGCCATACAGAGCAGAACACTCATGTCATGGATCATTTGATTAACCAGTTTAAGCCGTGCTCAATCTCCAGAATAAGCAATTAAAAGAAATAAAATGGGTTTGTGTGATGGAATGAGATTTATTCTTTAACTGAAAACTTCTGGCTAGTGATCGATTACACCAGGAAATGAAGTAGATTTTCCATCCCTGGAGTTGTAAGGCTTTGAGAAAATTTCAGGCTGCTCTTGCCTAAATCTGTGAAGCCAATCTATATGATCACTTTAGTCCCTCTGGAGCTCAGGATATTGTATGATTGTGAGACTTTAAACGTGCAGCACATTTAAAGGACCAGCTGAAATTAGGTTGCTGAGGTGAAACCAAAATAATGAAAGATTTTCTTTTATATCGATGCCCACACCTATGTCTCCTTTAAAACTTGTGGCTTTTGCAGAACCTTGGACTCAAGCAAGGAGAAGATAGCTTTTGTGGTTTCTCAACTAATTATTTTGTCAGCCATCCAGCAACATAGCCTCAAGCTTCTATAATATATTTGCTAAGTCCTAATTAATATAAACCTTTCACCGTTATTTTCATAGTGAAGGATTAGACCATTGTCATATATCAAACAATAGAAAATTAATTTTGTTTGTTACTGCTTTCTGTTAAAGCAACTATTGTATTTCTCTCCAAGTAGATTATTTACTTGGGAGTATTTTTACAGCTACATATAGCCATAATCTTTCTACAGAATGATGAATTTCAAAGGCCAAGACTTATATGATAAATTCCCACTATATAATTTAATGATCTAAAAGAATAGTTCTACCATCATTGAATTTATAGACTCTTTGTGTATTAAGAAGCAGACATGAGCTCAGACTTTGCTAGTGATGAATAGCTGCAAGGGCATGAACAGTAACTATTCATTTAAGGCCAGGATCTCCTCAAGTCATTCCATCTTTGGGTTGAGATGTCCACAGACTCTTGCAAATTCTCTCATCACCTATTAAAAATGTAAACACTATGAGGTGGCAAAGCCCATAGCTTAAAAGAAGGAAGTTTCATGGCTTCTTACCCTGAGCCAGCAGACCCTTAGTAGTATGATGTAATCTTGGGCACAAACTGGTTTTTAATGTGATGTAGGTCACAGTCCAAGCAGATTCTGTAGAGGTCCAAGGGCACAGGTTATGGGACATCTTTCACTGTCAAAGCTTGGTTCAAGATTGATGGTATGACCAGCATGGCTCTGGGGATTTGGGAAAGAATGACAGCGGGCTGTGAACAATAACACCTGAAGCTGTTTTAAATTCAGGTGCTTTGCGTTTAGAAAGCATCAATTCTACTCTTTTTCATTCTGTGATGTCTATCTGTCAGTCTGTTTGTTTCTGGGAACAGCTCTAGGAACAGGGTGAAAACAAAGAAACATAACACTGCCTCAAGATAAGCAGCCTATAAATGAAAAAAACTCAATGAATCCGTTGATTTACTGCATCTACACAAGGTCAAATTGAAAAGCAGGATGAAAAGCTAGAGAGGACAGTTATCTTAAATCTCTACAAGGGAAAGTGATCAGAATGAAAATGAGATAATCAGAGACCAAAAGCCAAACACCAAAGGGTGCCCTCCCAAGTGATATGTAAAGTCACATTTGCCTCCTTATTTTCATAACTTGGGTAAAAGAAGCTATCAGAAAGGCAGAGGAGGTGAGTGAGGTGTGGACCAAAACAAAGGGGCACACAGAGAAGGGAAGGGAATACAAAGTAACTGGCATTTGTTGCTCAACAAGTATGTGCCAGTGATTGTGCCACACGTACATAATTTCCCACATATAATAGCTCTATGAAATGGTATTACTTTTTATAGTAAGTGATGGAGTCAGGATGCAAATGCAGGTGTGTCCTGTAGGAAAGCCACTGCTCTTTCCCAGTGTTTCATGCTGCCTCCCCCGCTTCTTCTGATCATCTGAGTTCTACTCCAGCTGAAGGTGGGGAGAGATGGGGAGTGTGGGGTTACAGAGAAGATCCACCAAGTGCAAACTCTGTCTCTCACCTGTGAGATTACATTTGGCAGGCATTCAGCGCATGCTGGGCTTTCCCCAAAATCCCTCCTCTTTGACATTGCACAGGTGCCATCTCTGAGCTCTTCCCAGACCTGCTTGCTTCTCAGTGATGCTTCTTCAGAGCATAGTCAGAGAAAAGTCAAGGATGAGGTGAGGGAACACAGAAAGAATTTGCTGGCATTTAACAGACCCTGAATGGACTATAACTGAAGACATATTTTCACGCTTACAAAAAAAAAAAAAAAAAAAAGCCACCAATTTTTTCAAGTTTGGTAAGAAACAAACTTAAAGAAAAACAGAATCCCTGGAGATAAAATAAGATAACCTATTTTTATTAAAAAGCTTAGAAAAAGCTTTCAGCATTTGCATTTTCTGATAAATTAATGAAGAATTCCGTAAAGCAAGACTTATTTACACTGGAAGGAATACACCAAAACATTTGTAGATTTTTTTTCTCTGAGTTAAAAAGATAGGCTTTTTCAAATTTCTTTAGCGTTACCTTTTCTAAAATGAGCCTATATTGCTTTTAAATTGAAAAATGGAAACAAACTTCAGTTTAAAAAGCAGGAGGGAAAAAGTTTCTGCTCTGACAAGCTCATCCTGAAAGTACTTATTGGAGATTTTGTGATAGACGTGCAATGCGATCTGGCTTTTAAGATTATCTCTGACGTAGATTGAGTTACCTTAGTCAATAAATTTCAGTTCAGGGGGGAATTTTCTTCAAGCCTTCTTGGTAGGAATTCTGCATATTCTCCCCTTTCCCCAGAGTCCTGGACAGGGCTCTTCCTCATTTGCTCCTATCTACTAATTTCTCATATTTGACAGAGATGCCACACAGACAAAAATTCAGTGGATTTCAACCCAAGCTGCCCCAAGCCATCTAATGAAGCTCCTTCTAAATCATAGAAAAATGTCTGAAAAATTCAAGAAGAATTCAAATGAAGGGACAGAGAGGAAATCATTCTGATAGAAATTTAAATATCTAAGTCCATCATGTTTAAATTCTTCTTAATTTTAGGATAGTTTTAGACTTATAGGAAAAAATTGCAAAGAGGGGGCAGAGAGTTCCAACATAGCTTATACCCAGCTTCCCCTAGTATTGATATTTTACAATAGTGTGGTACATTTGTCATAATAAATAAACCAATATTAATACCTTATTATTAATTAAAGTCTGTACTTTATTCAGATTTCCTCAGTTTTCATTTAATGCCCTTTTCTGTCTCAGGATCTCCTCCAGGGTCCACATTACATTTAGTCATCATGTGTCTTTAGGCTCAGCTTGACTGTGACAATTTGTCAATTATGTTGTAATCTTTCAAAAACTGGAAGAGATAAAAGGATGCTGCTATTGTTCGAACACTTTACAAGCTTATGTATGGCTAGATATTCCCAGGAAGGTATCTGAATCCCTAAAATGTGTATAAGCTACCAATATTCATCCAAGTGCTAAGCAAAATGGAAAATAAAAGAAGTTTGCCAGCATATTTACAGAAGATGAGTGTCCTTTATTTCATGCAGCTGCCTGTGAAATGTAAGGGGGAGGAAGCGCATCTGGTTGACATCCAGTGCTTTTTAACAAGTAGAATTCAAAGACAGGGTCCACTCCAAGGAATAAAACAGAAATCAGCCAAGTAACTAATGCGGTAAAGGAAACCGCATACATAGTGTCATCTGGCACACAGCACCTAGCATGGTGCCTGGCATATGTGTTGAATGGATGAATATAAATGAATGAATGAGGTCCTAAAATTGACTGCTGATAGGACCCCCGGACAGCAGAACTTAGTTTCAAAGGGTGAAACAATTCATGTGCAAAGTCAAATCTACCATCCACTCTAGAAGAATTTAAACCAAACTCAGAACACTATTATTTTTAAATTCAAGCTTATGGTTTTAAAAAGACAGACACCATGGGGTATGAAGGGCATATCTTGAATTGCTTCTGTTTACTAGTTGTGGAGTCTTTACGAGAGTTATTTAAACTCTTTGAGAGTTAGTTTTCTCATTTGTGTAATGCAGATAGTAATAGATCCTGTATAGATTTCCTGAGAAAACTAAGTAAGACAATGTCTGTTATAAGAGTAGAAACTTGGCAAGTGGTGATGAAACATCATCTTCATCAACATGTTCATTTTTATTGCTACGCAAGGGTATCACATGCAAACTAGGAACTACTCTTCTATTTACAATTGACCCTTGAATAACACAGCTTTGAACTGTGCAGATCCACTTACATGTTGATTTTTTCAAGAGTAAACGCTCTAGTACTTACTACAAGTGTTGTTGGTTGAATGAATGCAAAACCAGGGATATGGAGGAACCACAAAGAGGGTGGGTCGATTCTAAATTACACATGGATTCGACTGTGTGAAGGGTGGCACCCCTAACCCCTGTGCTGTTGAAGGATCCCCTATCCTTTCTCCTCCCCGCCACCTCTCTCCAGCATGGAATTCTCACCTCTGAAGCAGCCACATTATATTCTGTGACCTGTCTGGCAAATTCCTAACCGTTTTTTGAGATGCACCTCAAAAAGCATCTCCCTGAAAAGCGTTTCCATGCCCCTCTTTGTGCCTCCCTACTACCAAGTTAATATCTCAATATAACTCTTGTTTGAGATATTGAAATCTTGGTTCCTAGCCCAGCCACATGTGTTCATCTCAGTATACCTAGCACCCAGCATACTGTGAATATTATTTTGCTAGGACTGTTGTAACTCGATGGCTTAAAACAACAAAACTTATTGTCTCACAATAAGTCTTCTTGTCTCACAGTTCTAGAAGCCTGAAGTCCAAAATCACGGTGTCATTAGGGTTATGCTTGCTCTGAAGTCTCTAGGAAGGAATCCTTCCAAGACTCTTCAGGGCTTCTCAAGTTGATGACACTCCTTGGTTTTCTTGGACTTGTAGTGCCATCACTCCAATCTCTGCGTCCATCTTCACAAGGCCCTCTTCCCTCTGTGTGTCTGTGTCTTCGTTTGCCATTCTCCTCTGTGTGTCTATCTCTGTGTCTCTCTTCCTTTTGTTATAAGGGCACCAGTCATGTTGGATTAAGTGCCCACCCTATTTCATCTTAATTTACATCTTAACTACATCTACAAAGACCCTATTTCCAAATAAGGTTATATTCACGCATCCCAGGGGTTAGGATTAGA